>NW_023995021.1:120000-170988 GCF_015586225.1 Lucilia sericata
CGTTCTATCCTCACAACGCAGCAAAGACCCCCGTTACACAAGTAGGAGCCGTAATAGTAAATGAAGATAATCGCATAGTAGCCATCGGGTACAATGGTTTTCCCAAAAGCTGTGAAGATGATGAATTTCCCTGGTATAAAGCCAACGATATTAAGGACATAGTAGAGGATTTTGATCCGATTAACGATAAGAAAATGTTTGTGGTCCATGCCGAGGCAAATGCTATACTCAATAAAAATTGTGCCAATCTCAAAAATACCCGCCTCTATACAACGCTTTTTCCCTGCAATGAATGCGCTAAACTTATAGTACAATCGGGCATTACGAAAATCTATTATATGTCAGATAAATATGCCAATAAACCCATATATCGGGCGGCACGTTTAATGTTCTCTAAAGCGAAAATAGAATGTCAACGTTATATACCCAAAAAAACGAAAATTGTCATAGATTTTGAACAAATATTGGAGGAGGAATTGAATCTTTCGCAAGAAATGGAGAATATTAAATTATAAGGGAGGAGGAAAAAATATGACTATGGCTGGATATAATTGCTGTACTATTAGCTTTTTTAAGTTTTTATTTTAATTTTGGCTAATTTGTTTTATTTAAAGTTTTTGTGTTGTGCTTTCCCTGCGTTTTTTGTACATTTTATGTAAGATGACTTATAATAAAGAAAATTATCCAAAAACTTAAAATACATAAATCATATTCTATAAATCTTCCTATTCAGCTAGCTGAATTGACGAATTTATGCAAAAATTTAATTATTGTCATAAGAAAACTAAATTTTCCATTCATACTTCCTATTCAGCTAGCTGAATTTGAAAAATTTTGCATGAATTTAGATGTTGGCTTTATGGAAACTACTAATTTCCATAAAATCATTATATTCAGCAAGCTGAATTCATATTCAATTTATACTTTATCCATAAAATTCTTTAGAAATTTGTTAATTTTCTTAATACCTACCTATTCAGCTAGATGAATTTATTATTGCATTCTCAGTCAATAGTCTATTCATTAGAAATGACATTACTCTAATCAATAAACTAAACAGTAGTTTATTCAATAGACTATAATTAACTGAACTAGAACTGAACTGAACTAGAACTGAATTAGAACTGAACTAGAACTGAACTAGAACTGAACTAAAACTTAACTACAACTGAACTAGAACTGAACTACGACTGAACTAGAACTGAACTGGAACTGAACCACGACTGAACTAGAACTGAACTGGAACTAGAACTGAACTAGAACTGAACTAGAATTGAACTTGAATTGAACTAGAACTGAACTAGAACTGAACTATAACAGAAGTAGAACTGAACTAGAACTGAACTACGACTGAACTAGAACTGAACTACGACTGCACTAGAACTGAACCACGACTGAACTAGAACTGAACAAAAACTCAACTAGAACTGTACTAGAACTAAACTAGAACTGAACTAGAACTGAACTGAACTTGAACTGAACTAGAACTGAACTAGAATTGAACTTGAATTGAACTAGAACTGAACTAGAACTGAACTAGAACTGAACTATAACAGAAGTAGAACTGAACTAGAACTGAACTAGAACTGAACTAGAACTGAACTAGAACTGAACTACGACTGAACTAGAACTGAACTACGACTGAACTAGAACTGAGCCACGACTGAACTAGAACTGAAATAGAACTGAAGTAGAACTAGAACTGAACTTCAACTGAACTACGACTAAACTAGAACTGAACTAGAACTGAACTAGAACTGAACTAGAACTGAACTAGAACTGAACTAGAACTGAACTAGAACTCAACTAGAACTCAACTAGAACTAGAACTGAACTAGAACTGAACTAGAACTGAACTAGAACTGAACTAGAACTGAACTAGAACTGAACTAGAACTGAACTAGAACTGAACTAGAACTGAACTAGAACTGAACTAGAACTGAACTAGAACTGAACTAGAACTGAACTAGAACTGAACTACTGAACTAGAACTGAACTAGAACTGAACTAGAACTGAACTAGAACTGAACTAGAACTGAACTAGAACTGAACTAGAACTGAACTGGAACTGAACCACGACTGAACTAGAACTGAACTGCAACTGAACCACGACTGAACTAGAACTGAACTGGAACTAGAACTGAACTAGAACTGAACTAGAATTGAACTTGAATTGAACTAGAACTGAACTAGAACTGAACTATAACAGAAGTAGAACTGAACTAGAACTGAACTACGACTGAACTAGAACTGAACTACGACTGCACTAGAACTGAACCACGACTGAACTAGAACTGAACAAAAACTCAACTAGAACTGTACTAGAACTAAACTAGAACTGAACTAGAACTGAACTGAACTTGAACTGAACTAGAACTGAACTAGAATTGAACTTGAATTGAACTAGAACTGAACTAGAACTGAACTAGAACTGAACTATAACAGAAGTAGAACTGAACTAGAACTGAACTAGAACTGAACTAGAACTGAACTAGAACTGAACTACGACTGAACTAGAACTGAACTACGACTGAACTAGAACTGAGCCACGACTGAACTAGAACTGAAATAGAACTGAAGTAGAACTAGAACTGAACTTCAACTGAACTACGACTGAACTAGAACTGAACTAGAACTGAACTAGAACTGACTAGAACTGAACTAGAACTGAACTAGAACTCAACTAGAACTGAACTAGAACTGAACTAGAACTGAACTAGAACTGAACTAGAACTGAACTAGAACCTGAACTAGAACTGAACTAGAACTGAACTAGAACTGAACTAGAACTGAACTAGAACTGAACTAGAACTGAACTAGAACTGAACTAGAACTGACTAGAACTGAACTAGAACTGAACTAGAACTGAACTAGAACTGAACTAGAACTAGAACTGAACTAGAACTGAACTAGAACTGAACTAGAACTGAAACTAGAACTGAACTAGAACTGAACTAGAACTGAACTAGAACTGAACTAGAACTGAACTAGAACTAGAACTGAACTAGAACTAACTAGAACTAACTAGAACTGAACTGAACTAGAACTGAACTAGAACTGAACTTGAACTGAACTAGAACTGAACTTGAACTGAACTAGATCTGAACTAGAACTGAACTAGAACTGAACTAGAACTGAACTAGAACTGAACTAGAACTGAACTAGAACTGAACTAGAACTGAACTAGAACTGAACTAGAACTGAACTAGAACTGAACTAGAACTGAACTAGAATTGAACTAGAACTAAACTAGAACTAAACTAGAACTGAACTAGAACTGAACTAGAACTGAACTAGAAGTGAACTAGAACTGAACTAGAACTGAACTAGAACTGAACTAGAACTAAACTAGAACTGAACTAGAACTGAACCACGACTGAACTAGAACTGAACTAGAACTGAACTAGAACTTAACTAGAACTGAACTAGAACTGAAGTAGAACTAGAACTGAACAAAAACTGAACTAGAACTGAACTGCAACTGAACTACGATTGAACTAGAACTGAACTGGAACTGAACCACACTGAACTAGAACTGAACTAGAACCGAACTAGAACTGAACTAGAACTGAACTAGAATTGAACTAGAACTAAAACCAGAACTAAACTAGAACTGAACTAGAACTGAACTAGAACTGAACTAGAACTGAACTAGAACTGAACTAGAACTGAACTAGAACTGAACTAGAACTGAACTAGAACGAACTAGAACTAACTAGAACTGAACTAGAACTGAACTAGAACTGAACTAAGAACTGAACTAGAACTGAACTAGAACTGAACTAGAACTGACTAGAAACTGAACTAGAACTGAACTAGAACTGAACTAGAACTGAACTAGAACTGAACTAGAACTGAACTAGAACTGAACTAGAACTGAACTAGAACTGAACTAGAACTGAACTAGAACTGAACTAGAACTGACTAGAACTGAACTAGAACTGAACTAGAACTGAACTAGAACTGAACTAGAACTGAACTAGAACTGAACTAGACTGAACTAGAACTGAACTAGAACTGAACTAGAACTGAACTAGAACTGAAACTGGAACTAGAACTGAACAGAACTGAACTAGAACTGAACTAGACTGAACTAGAACTGAACTAGAACTGAACTAGAACTGAACTAGAACTGACTAGACTGAACTAGATTCTGAACTAGAACTGAACTAGAACTGAACTAGAACTGAACTAGAACTGAACTAGAACTGAACTAGAACTGAACTAGAACTGAACTAGAACTGAACTAGAACTGAACTAGAACTGAACTAGAACTGAACTAGAAACGAACTAGAACTGAACTAGAACTGAACTGCAACTAGAACTGAACTGAACTGACTGGAACTGAACTAGAACTGAACTAGAACTGAACTAGAACTGAACTAGAACTGAACTAGAACTGAACTAGAACTGAACTAGAACTGAACTAGAACTGAACTAGAACTGAACTAGAACTGACTAGAACTGAACTAGAACTGAACTAGAACTGAACTAGAACTGAACTAGAACTGAACTAGAACTGAACTAGAACTGAACTAGAACTGAACTAGAACTGAACTAGAACTGAACTAGAACTGAACTAGAAACTGAACTAGAACTGAACTAGAACTGAACTAGAACTGAACTAGAACTGAACTAGAACTGAACTAGAACTGAACTAGAACTGAACTAGAACTGAACTAGAACTGAACTAGAACTGAACTAGAACTGAACTAGAACTGAACTAGAACTGAACTAGAACTGAACTAGAACTGAACTAGAACTGAACTAGAACTGAACTAGAACTGAACTAGAACTGAACTAGAACTAAACTAGAACTAAACTAGAACTGAATTGAACTAGAACTGAACTAGAACTGAACTTGAACTGAACTAGAACTGAACTTGAACTGAACTGACTAGAACTGAACTAGAACTGACTGAACTGAACTGAACTAGAACTGAACTAGAACTGAACTAGAACTGAACTAGAACTGAACTAGAACTAAACTAGAACTAAACTAGAACTGAACTAGAACTGAACTGAACTAGAACTGAACTAGAACTGAACTGAACTAGAACTGAACTAGAACTGAACTAGAACTGAACTAGAACTGAACTAGAACTGAACTAGAACTGAACTAGAACTAAACTAGAACTGAACTAGAACTGAACCACGACTGAACTAGAACTGAACTAGAACTGAACTAGAACTTAACTAGAACTGAACTAGAACTGTACTAGAACTTAACTAGAACTGAACTAGAACTGAACTAGAACTAAACTAGAACTGAACTAGAACTGAACTAGAACTTAACTAGAACTGAACTAGAACTGAACTAGAACTGAACTAGAACTGAACTAGAACTGAACTAGAACTGAACTAGAACTGAACTAGAACTGAACTAGAACTGAACTAGAACTGAACTAGAACTGAACTAGAACTTAACTAGAACTGAACTAGAACTGTACTAGAACTTAACTAGAACTGAACTAGAACTGAACTAGAACTGAACTAGAACTGAACTAGAACTGAACTAGAACTAAACTAGAACTAAACTAGAACTGAACTAGAACTGAACTGAACTAGAACTGAACTAGAACTGAACTGAACTAGAACTGAACTAGAACTGAACTAGAACTGAACTAGAACTGAACTAGAACTGAACTAGAACTGAACTAGAACTAAACTAGAACTGAACTAGAACTGAACCACGACTGAACTAGAACTGAACTAGAACTGAACTAGAACTTAACTAGAACTGAACTAGAACTGTACTAGAACTTAACTAGAACTGAATTAGAACTGAAGTAGAACTAGAACTGAACAAAAACAGAACTAGAACTGAACTGCAACTGAACTGCAACTGAACTACGATTGAACTAGAACTGAACTGGAACTGAACCACAACTGAACTAGAACTGAACTAGAACCGAACTAGAACTGAACTAGAACTGAACTGGAACCAAACTAGAACTGAACTAGAACTGAACTAGAACTGAACTAGAACTGAACTAGAACTGAACTGGAACTGAACTAGAACTGAACTAGAACTGAACTGAACTAGAACTGAACTAGAACTGAACTAGAACTGAACTAGAACTGAACTAGAACTGAACTAGAACTGAACTAGAACTGAACTAGAACTGAACTACAACTGAACTAGAACTGAACTAGAACTGAACTAGAACTGAACTAGAACTGAACTAGAACTGAACTAGAACTGAACTAGAACTGAACTAGAACTGAACTAGAACTGAACTAGAACTGAACTAGAACTGAACTAGAACTGAACTAGAACTGAACTAGAACTGAACTAGAACTGAACTAGAACTGAACTAGAACTGAACTAGAACTGAACTAGAACTGAACTAGAACTGAACTAGAACTGAACTAGAACTGAACTAGAACTGTACTAGAACTAAACTAGAACTGAACTAGAACTGAAGTAGAACTAGAACTGAACAAAAACTGAACTAGAACTGAACTGCAACTGAACTACGATTGAACTAGAACTGAAGCACGACTGAACTAGAACTGAACTAGAACCGAACTAGAACTGAACTAGAACTGAACTAGAACTAAACTAGAACTAAACTAGAACTGAACTTGAACTAGAACTGAACTAGAACTGAACTAGAACTGAACTAGAACTGAACTAGAACTGAACTAGAACTGAACTAGAACTGAACTAGAACTGAACTAGAACTGAACTAGAACTGAACTAGAACTGAACTAGAACTGAACTAGAATTGAACTAGAACTGAAAAAGTTTCTTTGGAAAGTTTTCTTAAATGAAATATTTTTAATATTAAACTTTCATTTCCATATGCTAATAATGAATAAATGTTTCAATTCAGCTAGCTGAATATGATGATTTCTTAAAAATTATTAGTTTAATCTTAGCAAATTTCCGAATATCTGCCAAAGTTTTCAATTCAGCTAGCAGAATAGGAAAATTTTAAGGAAATTATTAGTTTTTTTAAAAAACAATTTGAAAATATAGGTAATATTAAAAATTCTGCTACCTGAATCAAATATATTCTAATGTTTTTTTTTTTGATTTCCTTAATTCACTTTTTAATAGTTTTTTTTTGTTTTTAATTTTGTGCATAATTATCTTTATTATAAGTTTTATTTAGAACAATATATGTATAAAACCAATTGTTTAAAATATAATCTTAAGGATGTAATGAAGTAATGTATTTATATCCGGCTCCCTTAACACAGATTTTCACCGGAAAAATTTACTTGCTCAATTATTTTCAAAATATATTAATCTTTTTTTCTTTAGGTGTATAGCGATTACACTCAATGTTCTTTGCAGAAAACATCAAATCAGCCGCACGATAATGTTCTGATGCTTTACCTATAAATGACAAATAATAGATTTTCGTAATGTCCGATTTTACTAAAAGTTTAACGCATTGATCGCAGGGAAAGTGCGTTGTATAGATGCGGGTTTTTTTTGAGATTATCGCAATATTTATTGAGAATAGCATTTGCCACGGCATGAACCTCAAAATTTTGCTCGTCATCTTCACATTTATAGATGTAATTATAACCAACACCAACTATGCAATCATCCTCATCGACTATGATGGCTCCCTTTTGGTTATTGGAGTCTTTACATTGTTTTGAGTATAAAACAGCTATGGCCATAAAGTAATCGTCGTCATCTAAGGCATATGAACGCTTGGAATATTCTAGAATTTCAAAATTTGAGGAGCTGTCATTGGAGCCCATGTTGGACGTTATGTTTTACAACAGAGGAAATCTGTGAAATGAAAATGTTGGAGAAAGGATTAAAAAATAGAAACGTTTCTTTAGAAAGTTGGCTTTTAGAAAAGTTTCTCTAGAAAGTTTTCTTACAGAAAAAATTCCGTAGAAAGTTTTCTTATGGAAAAGTTTCTTTCAAAAGTTTTATTATATAAAAGTTTATATCGATTTTTTTCTTATAGATAAGTTGAAAGTTTTATAGAAAAGTTATTTTAGAAAGTTTTCTTATAGAAAAGTTTCTGTAGAAAGTTTTCTTATAGAAAAGTTTCTTTAGAAAGTTATCTTATACAAAAGATTATTTACAAATTTATTTTATAGAAAAGTTTCTGAAGAAAGTTTTCTTTTAGAAAAGTTTCTAGTTATCTTGTAGGAAAATTTCTCTAGAAAGTTTTGTTATAGAAAAGTTTTTTTTTTTTTTTTTTTTTTTTTTTTTTAAAGGAAATAAATCTAGATAGTACTAAAGAAAAACAAATTCAAAACCCTCAAAACAAAGAGTAAAAATGTACTAAAACATTTCATTACGTTCCAGCAAATATTGCATTTAAAGATTATGTTTATGTGTAGGATTGACTCACCCAATCGCTACACTAGATTCGTAATAGAAATTAAAAAAATTCTCTAAGATTTTTATACAACGATAAAATATATTATATAAAATATACTATATATATAAATGTATATACAATATTCAATTTTTATACCCTACACCACTTTAGTGGGGAGGGTATATTGGGTTTGTGCTGATATTTGTAACGCACAATAATATTGGTCCTATACCCACCTTAAAGTATACCAATCGGCTTAGAATCATTTTCTGAGTCGATTTAGCTATTTAGCCGGCCAGATGGACGGACGTCTGTCCGGCCATGTAAACGTTGTAATCAACTACTACAGGTCGCAATTTTGAAGATAATTCAATGAAATTTGATACATGATCTTTTATTGCCCCAGGGACGAAGCCTATTGAAAATGGTTACAATCGGTCGGTCATTTTACCTAGCCCCCCTACAACTGCACCACCCGAATAGGCCACACCCGACTATAATTTCTTACTTGTTATATTTTTACTAATTCCTTTTATTGCTTACCCTTTAAATTAAAAGATTACTTTTTTAAATGGTTTATTACTATAATTTATTAGGTTTTTATTGCGAAATGTTTTTTTTTTTATTTTAAATTTTACAACAAAACTTAACAACCCGCCAGATTACGTTGATCTGTAGTCTTTGAAGGTGCCGGATATACTCTTAAAAAAAATCTCTCAATAAATAACAAAAGATCGTTAAAACTAACAATACTTAATGAAAAAAGCTCTCTCTCTATCTCAGTTGTCACTAAGCGTATTTTACAATATAATATGTGCAGTGTTGCATTCTATAGTACTGTTCGTTCTAAACTTTTTTATACATTTATTAATATGAAATAAAACTATAGACCAGACTATACTATAGACTATAATATAGACTAAAATAAAGACTAGACTATAGACTACAACATAGACTCGACTAAGACTAGACTATAGACTAGACTATAGACTAGACTAGACTATAGACTCGACTATAGACTAGACTATAGACTAGACTATAGACTAGACTATAGACTAGACTATAGACTAGACTATAGACTAGACTATAGACTAGACTATAGACTAGACTATAGACTAGACTATAGACTAGACTATAGACTAGACTAGACTAGACTAGACTATAGACTAGACTATAGACTAGACTATAGACTAGACTATAGACTAGACTATAGACTAGACTATAGACTAGACTATAGACTAGACTATAGACTAGACTATAGACTAGACTATAGACTAGACTATAGACTAGACTATAGACTAGACTATAGACTAGACTATAGACTAGACTATAGACTAGACTATAGACTAGACTATAGACTAGACTATAGACTAGACTATAGACTAGACTATAGACTAGACTATAGACTAGACTATAGACTAGACTATAGACTAGACTATAGACTAGACTATAGACTAGACTATAGACTAGACTATAGACTAGACTATAGACTAGACTATAGACTAGACTAGACTAGACTATAGACTAGACTATAGACTAGACTATAGACTAGACTATAGACTAGACTATAGACTAGACTATAGACTAGACTATAGACTAGACTATAGACTAGACTATAGACTAGACTATAGACTAGACTATAGACTAGACTTAGACTAGACTATAGACTAGACTATAGACTAGACTATAGACTAGACTATAGACTAGACTATAAACTAGACTATAGACTAGACTATAGACTAGACTATAGACTAGACTATAGATTATACTATAGACTAGACTATAGACTAGACTATAGACTAGACTATAGACTAGACTATAGACTAGACTATTTATTAGTTTTCTTCTAGCAAATTTCTAAATATTTGTCAAAGTTTTTAATTCAGCTAGCTGAATAAAAAGCTTTTAAGGAAATTAGTAATTTATATATATTCAGCTAGCTGAATAGCAAAATTTTGATGTTATTTTTGATTTCCTTAAAACAGAATCATAAAATATAGGTAGAATTTTAAATTCAGCTACATTTTTTGTAAATAAAATTTTAAAATTTTGAATATAATTTTCTTTATTATAAGTTTTCTTAAGAACTACATATAATATGTATATAAAATATGTGTATACTTTGTTTTCTTTCCTCCACTATAATTTGCTCCCTTATAACTTAATTTTCACAAATTTTTGTGACAAATTCACTTATTTTTTAAATACTCGTCAAAATCTATAACAATGTTTTGTTTTATAAATATACGGTGAGTATCTATTTTCGCTGCAGAGAACAAAAGTTTAGATTCGTCAGGTGAGTATTTTTTGCCCATTTTATCTGATAAATAATAGATGTTTGTAATGCCCGATTGTACTATAAGATGAGCGCAATTGGTGCAGGGAAAGAGTGTCGTATAGAGGCGGGTATTTTTGAGATTAGCACAATTTTTATTGAGTATAGCATTTGCCTCGGCATGCACAACAAAAGGGTCCTTACTGTGAATTGGATCAACTTGATTACAATAATCTACATCTTTATATCTATACCAGGGAAATTTTTCATCACTACAGCCTTTAGGTAAGCCATTATAACCAATACCTATTATGCGATTATCTTCATTGACTATGACGGCTCCCACTTGGACTCTGGGATCTCTGCTGCGTTTTGAGGATAAGACGGCAAGGGACATGAAGTGATCGTCCCAAGTAATCGCCCTATCTAAGTTATCCTCGAGCTTAGTTTTTTTCGCAGGTATATCATTAGCGGAGCTGCTAGGCGTGGTCATGTTGGAGTTTAGGTTTTGCAAACGTGTAAATCTGGAAAATAAATATATTTATAAAAGTTTCGTTTGAGAAAGTTTCTTTAGAAAGTTTTCTTTCAAAAAAGTTTATTTAGAAAGTTTTTTTCTAAAAGTTTTCTTATAGAAAAACTTATTCAAAATGGTTTATTCTAAAAAACATCTTAAACATACTAATAAAATCCTAAAATCCTCCAATTTTGCACCGATCTAGAAACAACTAAACAAAACACAAATCAAAGAGTACAAGTGTACTAAAACACAATTATTGCAATATATTCCAGCGAGTGTCGCACTTAATTAATCTGTTGGGTATGGGTATGACTCACCGACCAGCATATAATATATTCTTTTTCCAAATTCAAATCCAACCAAAAAAATTCTCTGAAATTTTTACACAATTCCAAATGTTTAAATTTTCAGATTTTTACACCAAATTTAATTTTTATTACAGCTGTCCTATTTTTTACTAATTCTTTTTATTACTTGCCTTTTATTTAATAGATTAGTTTTTTAAATTTTAATTTAAATTATTTTTTTAATTTGTTTATTACTATAATTTGTTAGTATTTTAACAATCCGCCAAAATACGTTGATCTGCAATCTTTGAAGGTGCCGGATATACTCTCAAACAAGATCTTTCAATAGAAAATAAACGATCGTTAAAACTAACAAAACTTAATGAAAAAGCTCTCTCTCTCTATTCCAGTTGTTACTAAGTGCATTCAACAATATAATATGCGCAGTTAGTTTTAACGATCGTTTATTTTCTATTGAAAGATCTTGCTTGAAAGTATATCCGGCACTTTCAAAGATAGCAGATCAACGTATTTTGGCGGATTGTTAAAATACTAACAAATTATAGTAATAAACAAATTAAAAAAAAAATAATTTACTTTAAAAAACAAATCTATTAAATAAAAGGTAAGTAATAAAAATAATTAGTAAAAATAGGACAGCTGTAATAAAAATTATATTTGGTGTAAAAATCTGAATATTTAAACATTTGGAATTGTGCAAAAATTTCAGAGAATTTTTTTTTTTTTTTTGGATTGATTTGAATTTGGAATTATATGCTGGTCGGTGAGTCATATCCATACCCAACAGATTAATTAAGTGCGACACTCGCTGGAATATATTGCAATAAGTGTGTTTTAGTACACTTGTACTCTTTGTGGTTTGTTTAGTTGTTTCTAGATCGGTGCAAAATTGGAGGATTCTAGATCTATTAGTATGTTTAAGATGTTTTTTTTAGAATAAACCATTTTGAATAAGTTTTTCTATAAGAAAACTTTCTAAAGAAACTTTTAGAAAAAACTTTATAAATAAACTTTTTTGAAAGAAAACTTTCTAAAGAAACTTTCTCAAACGAAACTTTTATAAATATATTTATTTTCCAGATTTACCCGTTTGCAAAACCTAAACTCCAACATGACCACGCCTAGCAGCTCCGCTAATGATATACCTGCGAAAAAAACTAAGCTCGAGGATAACTTAGATAGGGCGATTACTTGGGACGATCACTTCATGTCCCTTGCCGTCTTATCCTCAAAACGCAGCAGAGATCCCAGAGTCCAAGTGGGAGCCGTCATAGTCAATGAGGATAATCGCATAATAGGTATTGGTTATAATGGCTTTCCTAAAGGCTGTAGTGATGAAAAATTTCCCTGGTATAGATATGAAGATGTAGATTATTGTCATCAAGTTGATCCAATTCACAGTAAGGACCATTTTGTTGTGCATGCCGAGGCAAATGCTATACTCAATAAAAATTGTGCTAATCTTAAAAATACCCGCCTCTATACGACACTCTTTCCCTGCACCAATTGCGCTCATCTTATAGTACAATCGGGCATTACAAACATCTATTATTTATCAGATAAAATGGGCAAAAAATACTCACCTGACAAATCTAAACGTTTGTTCTCTGCAGCGAAAATAGATACTCACCGTATATTTATAAAACAAAACATTGTTATAGATTTTGACGAGTATTTAAAAAATAACTGAATTTGTCACAAAAATTTGTGAAAATTAAGTTATAAGGGAGCAAATTATAGTGGAGGAAAGAAAACAAAGTATACACATATTTTATATACATATTATATGTAGTTCTTAAGAAAACTTATAATAAAGAAAATTATATTCAAAATTTTAAAATTTTATTTACAAAAAAATGTATTACATCACTAAAATGATTCTATTCAGCTAGCTGAATTTAAAATTCTACCTATATTTTATGATTCTGCTTTAAGGAAATCAAAAATAACATCAAAATTTTGTTATTCAGCTTGCTGAATATGAAATATAACCTATATTTTTGAATTATTATTTAAAAAAATTACTAATTTCCTTAAAATCTTCTTATTCAGCTAGCTGAATTAAAAACTTTGACAAATATTTAGAAATTTGCTAGAAGAAAACTAATAAATATCAATCATCATATTTAGCTAGCTGTATTAAAAATGATTCATTATATTAATATAATAGTCTAGTCTATAGTCTAGTCTATAGTCTAGTCTATAGTCTAGTCTATAGTCTAGTCTATAGTCTAGTCTATAGTCTAGTCTATAGTCTAGTCTATAGTCTAGTCTATAGTCTAGTCTATAGCCTAGTCTATAGTCTAGTCTATAGTCTAGTCTATAGTCTAGTCATAGTCTAGTCTATAGTCTAGTCTATAGTCTGTCTATAGTCTAGTCTATAGTTAGTCTATAGTTAGTCTATAGTCTAGTCTATAGTCTAGTCTATAGTTTAGTCTATAGTCTAGTCTATAGTCTAGTCTATAGTCTAGTCTATAGTTAGTCTATAGTCTAGTCTATAGTCTAGTCTATAGTCTAGTCTATCGTCTAGTTTAGTCTATAGTCTAGTCTATAGTCTAGTCTATAGTCTTAGTCTAGTCTAGTCTATAGTCTAGTCTATAGTCTAGTCTATAGTCTAGTCTATAGTCTAGTCTATAGTCTAGTCTATAGTCTAGTCTATAGTCTAGTCTATAGTCTAGTCTATAGTCTAGTCTAAAGTCTAGTCTATAGTCTAGTCTATAGTCTAGTTTAGTCTATAGTCTAGTCTATAGTCTAGTCTATAGTCTAGTCTATAGTCTAGTCTATAGTCTAGTCTATAGTCTAGTCTATAGTCTAGTCTATAGTCTAGTCTATAGTCTAGTCTATAGTCTAGTCTATCGCCTAGTCTATAGTCTAGTCTATAGTCTAGTCTATAGTCTAGTCAATAGCCTAGTCTATAGTCTAGTCTATAGTCTAGTCTATAGTCTAGTCTATAGTCTAGTCTATAGTCTAGTCTATAGTCTAGTCTATAGTCTAGTCTATAGTTTAGTCTATAGTCTAGTCTATAGTCTAGTCTATAGTCTAGTCTATAGTCTAGTCTATAGCCTAGTCTATAGTCTAGTCTATAGTCTAGTCTATAGTCTAGTCTATAGTCTAGTCTATAGTCTAGTCTATAGTTAGTCTATAGTCTAGTCTATAGTCTAGTCTATAGTCTAGTCTATAGTTCTAGTCTATAGTCTAGTCTATAGTCTAGTCTATAGTCTAGTCTATAGTCTAGTCTATAGTCTAGTCTATAGTCTAGTCTATAGTCTAGTTTAGTCTATAGTCTAGTCTATAGTCTAGTCTATAGTCTAGTCTATAGTCTAGTCTATAGTCTAGTCTATAGTCTAGTCTATAGTCTAGTCTATAGTCTAGTCTATAGTCTAGTCTATAGTCTAGTCTATAGTCTAGTCTATAGTCTAGTCTATAGTCAAGTCTATAGTCTAGTCTATAGTCTAGTCTATAGTCTAGTCTATAGTCTAGTCTATAGTCTAGTCTATAGTCTAGTCTATAGTCTAGTCTATAGTCTAGTCTATAGTCTAGTCTATAGTCTAGTCTATAGTCTAGTCTATAGTCTAGTCTATAGTCTAGTCTAGCTATAGTCTAGTCTATATCTATTCTAGGTCTAGTCTATAGTCTAGTCTATTGTCTAGTCTATAGTCTAGTCTATAGTCTAGTCTATAGTCTAGTCTATAGTCTAGTCTATAGTCTAGTCTATAGTCTAGTCTATAGTCTAGTCTATAGTCTAGTCTATAGTCTAGTCTATAGTCTAGTCTATAGTCTAGTCCATAGTCTAGTCTATAGTCTAGTCTATAGTCTAGGCTATAGTCTATTCTAGTCTATAGTTCAGTCTAGTTTATAGTCTAGTTCAGTCTAGTCTATAGTCAAGAGTCTAGACTATAGTATAGTCTATAGTTCAGTCTAGTTTATAGTCTAGTTCAGTCTAGTCTATAGTCTAGACTACAGTCTAGTATATAGTCAAGAGTCTAGACTATAGTCTAGTATATAGTTTTGTCTATTGTCTAGTCTATAGTATAATCTATAGTATAGTCTATTCTATAGTCTAGTTTATAGTCTAGTCTATAGTCTAGTATATAGTCTAATCCATAGTCTAGTCTATAGTCTAGTCTAGTCTAGTCTATAGTAAAGTCTATAGATTGGTCTTTAATTTTGTTGTTGTTTGTTGTAGTTGTCTGCTTATTTCACTGCTGAAACGCAATAATTATATTTTTCTCACATTTTGCTCACATGCAATTTCTTCTTTAATTAATAATGTGATTAATAATGTAATAACAAAAACATATTAATGATTTACTAACATATACCCCCTCTTACACTCCCATTCAACAACGACCGCCTTCTAACAATTGTCTTAACAACTTTGGCAAATTGCACATTTTTCTCAATTTTCCAACACTTTTTTCACTAATTTCTAAAACTTTTTTTCATAAATATTTTTATACCTATACCGTTATAATTTGTTTAATATTATACAATAAAAATATTTTATTATTAACAATTAATTAACGTTTTAACTTAATTTAAACGGTATCATTTAAACCAAAACAACCAAACACTTAAAAAATATTAAGAAAACTAAAGAAATGGAACAATAACAAAAAGCATCCATCACTTATTGTAGTTGTTGTTATTAGTATATATTTGCTCTTTAAATGGAGTACTAATAATAACAACAACAACAATGACAATTCCTATTACCTTTTGTTTCTTTAGTTATTTGTATTCTTCTTTAGTTGCTAAAAATTTCTCAAGTGATCGGTTGTTTAGTGTTTGTAGTCCTATTTTAATTAATCTAAAGTGTTAATTAATTGTTTATATTTAAATATATTTGTTGAAAATTGTTTATAAATACATACCCTTATGGCAAAATGTTTATAGAAAAGTGTTAAATTATTAGTTAATAAAGTGTTTTAAAATTTGCCAAAAATTCAATGCAATTTTGTTAAGCCGAGCGCCGGTCAGTGTTTTTCTTAAGTAATGAGAAAGCTTTAATAAAAGGGGTCAGTGGAAGAGTTAAAAAAAATATTTGTTTACAAAAAAGGAAAAGAAAGTGTTAAATAAAAAGAGTTGCTGGTTATGTATGCAAATATGTTTGTGTTACAAAATGAAAATATTGTTTTTGTCTGCAAGGAAATGCACATGGGAGAATGTCGTTATTTCAACAACAACAAAAAAAATGGTGAGTGATTGAAATAGTATAATTTGTTTTTATTCCTTTACTAAATGTATTGTATAGTTTGGCCTATAGTCTAGTGGAAAATTAAATTAGTATTTTAATATCAAAGAAGTACTATTTTTATTATAAGTTAGTACTATTTAAATTTTCATTGCTTGTTATTGTTTGACTTTTTCTTCTTCTTTTCAATTAATGTTATTGCCAGGTATGGAAAATTGAAATTTTGAAATAGCACTAGCTAATAACATAAATATCACTTTTTAAACCATAGAATATACTACAGACTAGTCTAAACACTAGATTACAGACTATAGTCTAAAGACTAGATTATAGACTATACACTAGACTAAAGACTATTCTACAGACTAGATTATAGACTAGACTATAAACTAGACTATAAACTAGACTATAGACTAGGCTATAGACAAGACTTTAGACTAGACTATAGACTAGACTATAGACTAGTCTATAGACTAGACTATAGACTAGACTATAGACTAGACTATAGACTAGACTATAGACTAGACTATAGACTAGACTATAGACTAGACTATAGACTAGACTATAGACTAGACTATAGACTAGACTATAGACCAGACTATAGACCAGACTATAGACTAGACTACAGACTAGACTATAGACTAGACTATAGACTAGACTATAGACTAGACTATAGACTAGACTATAGACTAGACTATAGACTAGACTATAGACTAGACTATAGACTAGACTATAGACTAGACTATAGACTAGACTATAGACTAGACTATAGACTAGACTATAGACTAGACTATAGACTAGACTATATAGACTATAGACTAGACTATAGACTAGACTATAGACTAGACTATAGACTAGACTATAGACTAGACTATAGACTATAGACTAGACTAGACTATAGACTAGACTATAGACTAGACTATAGACTAGACTATAGACTAGACTATAGACTAGACTATAGACTAGACTATAGACTAGACTATAGACTAGACTATAGACTAGACTATAGACTAGACTATAGACTAGACTATAAACTAGACTATAGACTAGACTATAGACTAGACTATAGACTAGACTATAGACTAGACTATAGACTAGACTATAGTCTAGACTATAGACTAGACTATAGACTAGACTATAGACTAGGCTATAGACTAGACTATAGACTAGACTATAGACTAGACTATAGACTAGACTATAGACTAGACTATAGACTAGACTATAGACTAGACTATAGACTAGACTATAGACTAGACTATAGACTAGACTATAGACTAGACTATAGACTAGACTATAGACTAGACTATAGACTAGACTATATAGACTATAGACTAGACTATAGAGTAGACTATAGACTAGACTATAGACTAGACTATAGACTAGACTATAGACTAGACTATAGACTAGACTATAGACTAGACTGTAGACTAGACTATAGACTAGACTATAGACTAGACTATAGACTAGACTATAGACTAGACTGTAGACTAGACTAGTATATAGATTAGACTATAGACTAGACTATAGACTAGACTATAGACTAGACTATAGACTAGACTATAGACTAGACTATAGACTAGACTATAGACTAGACTATAGACTAGACTATAGACTAGACTATAGACTAGACTATAGACTAGACTATAGACTAGACTATAGACTAGACTATAGACTAGACTATAGACTAGACTATAGACTAGACTATAGACTAGACTATAGACTAGACTATAGACTAGATTATAGACTAGACTATAGACTAGACTATAGACTAGACTATAGACTAGACTATAGACTAGACTATAGACTAGACTATAGACTAGACTAGACTAGACTATAGACTACACTATAGACTACACTATAGACTAGACTATAGACTAGACTATAGGCTAGACTATAGACTGGACTATGGACTAGACTATAGACTAGATTATAGACTAGACTATAGACTAGACTATAGACTAGACTATAGACTAGACTATAGACTAGACTATAGACTAGACTATGGACTAGACTATAGACTAGACTATAGACTAGACTATAGACTAGACTATAGACTAGACTATAGACTAGACTATAGACTAGACTATAGACTGGACTATAGACTAGACTATAGACTAGACTATAGACTAGACTATAGACTAGGCTATAGACTAGACTATAGACTAGACTATAGACTACACTATAGACTAGACTATAGACTAGACTATAGACTAGACTATAGACTAGACTATGGACTAGACTATAGACTAGACTATAGACTAGACTATAGACTAGACTATAGACTAGACTATAGACTAGACTATAGACTAGACTATAGACTAGACTATAGACTGGACTATAGACTAGACTATAGACTAGACTATAGACTAGACTATCGGACTAGACTATGGACTAGACTATAGACTCGACTATAGACTAGAATATAGACTAGAAACTATAGACTAGACTATAGAATAGACTATGGACTAGACTATAGAATAGACTATAGCCTAGACATAGACTAGCTATAGACAGAATATAGACCTAGACTATAGACTAGGACTATAGATAGACTATGACTAGATAAGACTAGATATAGACTAGACTATGGACTAGGACTATAGACTTCGACTATAGATAGACTATAGACTAGACTTAGACTAGACTAAGGACTAGAATATGGACTAGACTTATAGACTAGACTATAGACTAGACTATAGACTAGACTATAGACTAGCTTAGACTAGACTATAGACTAGACTATAGACTAGACTATAGACTAGATATAGACTCAGACGATAGACTAGGACTATAGACTAGACTATAGACTAGACTATAGACTAGACAATAGGAACTAGATATAGACTAGACTATGGACTAGACTATAGACTAGACTATGGACTAGACTATAGACTAGACTATAGACTAGACTATAGACTAGACTATAGACTAGACTATAGACTAGACTATAGACTAGACTATAGACTAGACTATAGACTAGACTATAGACTAGACTATAGACTAGACTATAGACTAGACTATAGACTAGACTAGACTATAGACTAGACTATAGACTAGACTATAGACTAGACTATAGACTAGACTAGACTATAGACTAGACTGACTATAGACTAGACTATAGACTAGACTATAGACTAGACTGGACTATAGACTAGACTATAGACTAGACTAGACTATAGACTAGACTAGACTATAGACTAGACTATAGACTAGACTATAGACTAGACTAGACTATAGACTAATGAGAAAAAAACTTTAATGAGAAAAAACTTTTCCTCTTTAAAACGTGAGATTTGACGATAAAAACGCCAAAATGGCAACATTGATGTTATTACAGCAGCCCTGTTAAGTACATGCTCTCTATCTCTCTCTCACCTCAAAACAAAATAACATTATTTTTTTGTTTTGTTTTAATTGATAACATCAAAACAAAAATCATCTGTTCTATGCTGTAAACAGTGTTTTTATTTTTTCGTTTTCCTTTTGGTTTTGCTTTTTCCTTTATTTTGATGCCGTTGCTGTTGTTGTTGCTTTGGTTTGTTTATTAAACGCCAATGAAATTATTTTCAGTTTTCCATGAAACGTTTAACTAAGCGGTTGTGTTTTATCCCCGAAAATAGAATGAACAAATGAACGGGTAAATCGATGGAAGAGTAAAAGAACTAAATGAAAAACAATAAAAGAGTGAAATGTTTGAAAAAAAGAAAACAACGTGTTTAAAATACACAGAAATAATTTAATAAAAAATTGATTAATTTTCACAAAAAATTTCGTTTGCCGGTTGAATAGTGTCAGTTTTTGCTTTCTTCTGCTAAAATTAGAAAATATTTGTGTTTGTTTATTAATTTATGGATTTTGTTGTTTGTTTTATTAATGTTTTTTTTCGTTGTTGTTGTATGTTATTGTTTATTTGCCATTGTTGTTTTAAAACAAATATCAATCATAAATTAATGTAAATAAAGCAACGACCGCCATATTATTGTAAATAAATAACAAAAAAAGCATGATTAAACATGTCCGAGTAATTAAAATGTATCAGATTGATTTCAGAATTCCAGTATTTTTTTCAGTTGCCAAGTGTGTGTAAGAGAAAAATTAAACAAAAAATATGTTAATTTAAAATAAATGGCCATTAAACAAATATAAATATTGAAAAATAAAAGATTATTTAAAAATAAGAAATTTTTTGCAAAATGTTTATTTGCAAATTATGGTTTGTTTAAATGTTTGTGGAAAAAATGATAGAGTGTGACCAGAAAACACCCACACTTTAAAAAATTATTAAAAAATACATTTTTTGAAAAGCATTTGCTAATTTTAAAAAAAGGTAAGAAAATATTTAAAATATTTTAAAAGAAAATTTTATAAATAAAAAAAAAAGTTAAAACCCTCCGGATAAAATAGTACCAAAAGTGGCTAAAAACGGGAAATTTGATTAAACCTCTTCCCAGTCTTTTTTTGACAAAAAAGTAAAAACCCTCCGGATAAAATAGTACCAAAAGTGAGTAAAAACGGGGAAATTTGATTAAACCTCGTCCCAGTCTTTCTTTGACAACATATATGTTTTTTCTAGTTCAGTTCTAGTTCAGTTTTAGTTTAGTTCTAGTTCAGTTCTAGTTCAGTTCTAGTTCAGTTCTAGTTCAGTTCTAGTTCAGTTCTAGTTCAGTTCTAGTTCAGTTCTAGTTCAGTTCTAGTTCAGTTCTAGTTCAGTTCTAGTTCTAGTTCAGTTCTAGTTCAGTTCTAGTTCAGTTCTAGTTCAGTTCTAGTTCAGTTCTAGTTCAGTTGTAGTTCAGTTCTAGTCAGTTTTAGTTCAGTTCTAGTTCAGTTCTAGTTCAGTTCTAGTTCAGTTCTAGTTCAGTTCTAGTTCAGTTCTAGTTCAGTTCTAGTTCAGTTCTAGTTCAGTTCTAGTTCAGTTCTAGTTCAGTTCTAGTTCAGTTCTAGTTCAGTTCTAGTTCAGTTCTAGTTCAGTTCTAGTTCAGTTCTAGTTCAGTTCTAGTTCAGTTCTAGTTCAGTTCTAGTTCAGTTTTAGTTTAGTTCTAGTTCAGTTCTAGTTCAGTTCTAGTTCAGTTCTAGTTCAGTTCTAGTTCAGTTCTAGTTCAGTTCTAGTTCAGTTCTAGTTCAGTTCTAGTTCAGTTCTAGTTCAGTTCTAGTTCTAGTTCTTGTTCAGTTCTTGTTCTGTTCTAGTTCAGTAATAGCTTAAATAAAAACTTTTTAAAACATTTTAATTTGCAAATGGATATTTCTTGATTTTTCCTCTTTTTATATTTTCCATGATTTTTTTTTTTGCAATATTTTCGCTTGTTTTTATTTTTTTTAACAAATTTGACATGATTTTTCTATCTTTTTGTTCTAAAATACTACAAAATATAAATGGCAACCGAAATGGTCACAAAAATAAAACGGAAAATAAAATAAAAATCGATGGTTTTAAATTTTGCCCTTTTTTTCTAAACAGATTTTAAGTCAAGCGAATCATATTGAATAATAGACTATTTGAAAATGATTAACCCATGAAGGAGGTAAATAACATAATTCATAATCTGTTCAATTTCTAGTTCAGTCTAGTTCGTCTAGTTCAGTTCTAGTTCAGTTCTAGTTCAGTTCTAGTTCAGTTCTAGTTCAGTTCTAGTTCAGTTCTAGTTCAGTTTCTAGTTCCAGTTCTAGTTCAGTTCTAGTTCAGTTCTAGTTCAGTTCTAGTTCAGTTTCTAGTTCAGTTCTAGTTCAGTTCTAGTTCAGTTCTAGTCAGTTCTAGTTCAGTTCTAGTTCAGTTCTAGTCAGGTCTAGTTCAGTTCTAGTTCAGTTCTAGTTCAGCTAGTTCAGTTCTAGTTCAGTTCTAGTTCAGTTTCTAGTCAGTTCTAGTTCAGTTCTAGTTCAGTTTCTAGTTCAGTTCTAGTTCAGTTCTAGTTCAGTTCTAGTTCAGTTCTAGTTCAGTTTCTAGTTCAGTTCTAGTTCAGTTCTAGTTCAGTTTCTAGTTCAGTTCTAGTTCAGTTCTAGTTCAGTTCTAGTTCAGTTCTAGTTCAGTTCTAGTCAGTTCTAGTTCAGTTCTAGTTCAGTTCTAGTCAGTTCTAGTTCAGTTCTAGTTCAGTTCTAGTTCAGTTCTAGTTCAGTTTCTAGTTCAGTTCTAGTTCAGTTCTAGTTCAGTTCTAGTTCAGTTCTAGTTCAGTTCTAGTTCAGTTCTAGTTCAGTTCTAGTTCAGTTCTAGTTCAATTGTAGTTTAGTTCTAGTTCAGTTGTAGTTCAGTTCTAGTTCAGTTTGAGCTCAGTTCTAGCTCATTAGTTCCCGTTCATTTTGTCGTATACGTAATATTTAATATTTAAAAATTTAATATCACTCATCTGCTTTTTTTGTTGCCGCAATATATAACTCAATTTCACCATTAATATAACCAATTCATAATACAAAATAAAATAATCCCCAGGTTTCGTATTACTCAGCAGAAAAAATGTGAAGACATGGCGAAACATTTCAAGACAAAATAAACGCAGACAGTAATAAGTAAAAAAGAAATGAAAATAAAAACCCTCTAATCTATTGGTTTCTAACAATTTCCACAAAATACAGCAAAAGTATACAACAAAATAATAGAAAATCTGTAATAACCGTAAATACAAATTCTATTATGGATTTATCTACCGATACCTCTTCCTCATACATTTATATATGTATTTCTCATTCTGAGAATTACTAAATTTGTCTTCGTTTAGCTGTAATCATTGTTACCACTAATGCCATCATCGTCATCATCACTGCCACCTGTCTCTGGGCTAAAACGACCTGCCCCAAAAATAAAATGTTTTAAAAAAGAAAACCAAAAACATACACATTATGAACAGCATTTTTCCCTATAGAGATTTAAACATGTAAGCAGGAAAATTTGTTTGCTTATTGTTGTTGTATTTAGTACCATTCCTCTAGTTGTCTGTTGGTAGGAGTGTGTATTATCTGTTTATGTTTTCTAGTTTAAAATAAACATTTATGTTCTCATTCTCATACATATGCATAAATATATGTACATTATGTACATGTGACAAAAACATGTTAATGCATGAGTGCCTCTCATGAAAATCAGAAGAAAAGTTATGAGTGACTGACACTTAATATTAAATGCATATTTAACAGATGTTTACAATGTGACAAACAAAAATAAACAGACACATACAAACAGAACTAGAACAGAATTAGAACATAATTAAAACAGAATTAGAACAGAACTAGAACAGAACTAGAACAGAACTAGAGAAGAACTAGAACAGAACTAGAACAGAACTAGAACAGAACTAGAACTAGAACAGAACTAGAACAGAACTAGAACAGAACTAGAACAGAACTAGAACAGAACTAGAACAGAACTAGAACAGAACTAGAACAGAACTAGAACAGAACTAGAACAGAACTAGAACAGAACTAGAACAGAACTAGAACAGAACTAGAACAGAACTAGAACAGAACTAGAACAGAACTAGTACAGAACTAGAACAGAACTAGAACAGAACTAGAACAGAACTAGAACAGAACTAGAACAGAACTAGAACAGAACTAGAACAGAACTAGAACAGAACTAGAACAGAACTAGAACAGAACTAGAACAGAACTAGAACAGAACTAGAACTGAACTAGAACAGAACTAGAACAGAACTAGAACAGAACTAGAACAGAACTAGAACAGAACTAGAAGAACTAGAACAGAACTAGAACAGAACTAGAACAGAACTAGAACAGAACTAGAACAGAACTAGAACAGAACTAGAACAGAACTAACAGAACTAGAACAGAACTAGAACAGAACTAGAACAGAACTAGAACAGAACTAGAACAGAACTAGAACAGAACTAGAACAGAACTAGGACAGAACTAGAACAGAACTAGAACTAGAACAGAACTAGAACAGAACTAGAACAGAACTAGAACAGAACTGGAACAGAACTAGAACAGAACTAGAACAGAACTAGAACAGAACTAGAACAGAACTAGAACAGAACTAGAACAGAACTAGAACAGAACTAGAACAGAACTAGAACAGAACTAGAACAGAACTAGAACAGACTAGAACAGACTAGAACAGAACTAGAACAGAACTAGAACAGAACTAGAACAGAACTAGAACAGAACTAGAACAGACTAGAACAGAACTAGAACAGAACTAGAACAGAACTGGAACAGAACTAGAACAGAACTAGAACAGAACTAGAACAAAACTAGAACAGAACTAGAACAGAACTAGAACAGAACTAGAACAGAACTAGACAGAACTAGAACAGAACTAGAAACAGACTAGAACAGACTAGAACAGAACTAGAACAGAACTAGAACAGAACGAGAACAGGAACTAGAAACAGAACTAGAACAGAACTAGAACAGAACTAGAACAGAACTAGAACAGAACGAGAACAGAACGAGAACAGAACTAGAACAGAACTAGAACAGAACTAGAACAGAACTAGAACAGAACGAGAACAGAACTAGAACAGAACTAGAACCGAACTAGAACCGAACTAGAACAGAACTAGAACAGAACGAGAACAGAACGAGAACCGAACTAGAACAGAACTAGAACCAGAACTAGAACAGAACTAGAACAGAACTAGAACAGAACTAGAACAGAACTAGAACAGAACTAGAAAGACTAGAAAGACTAGAACAGAACTAGAACAGAACTAGAACAGAACTAGAACAGAACGAGAACAGAACTAGAACAGAACTAGAACAGAACTAGAACAGAACTAGAGAACTAGAACAGAACTAGAACAGAACTAGAACAGAACTAGAACAGAACTAGAACAGAACTAGAACAGAACTAGAACAACTAGAACAGAACTAGAACAGAACTAGAACAGAACTAGAACAGAACTAGAACAGAACTAGAACAGAACTAGAACAGAACTAGAAACAGAACTAAACAGAACTAGAACAGAACTAGAAACAAACGAACAGAACTAGAACAGAAGAAACAGAACTAGACAGAACTAGAACAGAACTAGAACAGAACTAGAACAGAACTAGAACAGAACTAGAACAGAACTAGAACAGAACTAGAACAGAACTAGAACAGAACTAGAACAGAACTAGAACAGAACTAGAACAGACTAGAACAGAACTAGAACAGAACTAGAACAGAACTAGAACAGAACTAGAACAGAACTAGAACAGAACTAGAACAGAACTAGAACAGAACTAGAACAGAACTAGAACAGAACTAGAACAGAACTAGAACAGAACTAGAACAGAACTAGAACAGAACTAGAACAGAACTAGAACAGAACTAGAACAGAACTAGAACAGAACTGAACAGAACTAGAACAGACTAGAACAGAACTAGAACAGAACTAGAACAGAACTACAGAACTAGAACAGAACTAGAACAGAACTAGAACAGAACTAGAACAGAACTAGAACAGAACGAGAACAGAACTAGAACAGAACTAGAACAGAACTAGAACAGAACTAAAACAGAACTAGAACAGAACTAGAACAGAACTAGAACAGATCTAGAACAGAACTAGAACAGAACTAGAACAGAACTAGAACAGAACTAGAACAGAACTAGAACAGAACTAGAACAGAACTAGAACAGAACTAGAACAGAACTAGAACAGAACTAGAACAGAACTGGAACAGAACTAGAACAGAACTAGAACAGAACTAGAACAGACTAACTAAACAGAACTAGAACAGAACTAGAACAGAACTAGAACAGAACTAGAACAGAACTAGAACAGAACTAGAACAGAACTAGAACAGAACTAGAACAGAACTAGAACAGAACTAGAACAGAACTAGAACAGAACTAGAACAGAACTAGAACAGAACTAGAAACAGAACCTAGAACAGAACTAGAAACAGAACTAGAACAGAACTAGAACAGAATCTAGAACAGAACTAGAACAGAACTAGAACAGAACTAGAACAGAACTAGAACAGAACTAGAACAGAACTAGAAACAGAACTAGAACAGAACTAGAACAGAACTAGAACAGAACTAGAACAGAACTAGAACAGAACTAGAACAGAACGAGAACAGAACGAGAACAGAACTAGAACCGAACTAGAACAGAACTAGAACAGAACTAGAAACAGAACGAGAACAGAACTAGAACAGAACTAGAACCGAACTAAACAACTAGAAACAGAACTAGAACAGATCTAGAACAGAACTAGAACAGATCTAGAACAGAACTAGAACAGAACTAGAACAGAACTAGAACAGAACTAGAACAGAACTAGAACAGAACTAGAACAGAACTAGAACAGAACTAGAACAGAACTAGAACAGAACTAGAACAGAACTAGAACAGAACTAGAACAGAACTAGAACAGAACTAGAACAGAACTAGAACAGAACTAGAACAGAACTAGAACAGAACTAGAACAGAACTAGAACAGAACTAGAACAGAACTAGAACAGAACTAGAACAGAACTAGAACAGAACTAGAACAGAACTAGAACAGAACTAGAACAGAACTAGAACAGAACTAGAACAGAACTAGAACAGAACTAGAACAGAACTAGAACAGAACTAGAACAGAACTAGAACAGAACTAGAACAGAACTAGAACAGAACTAGAAAAAGAACTAGAACAATTATAAGATCGGAACTACAACTGAACTACATATAAAAATAAATATCTTCTCCTACTAAATTTATCTCATCTGCACTATTACTCATACATTTGTATGATTGTATGCATATTTGTTTTTGTCAACAAACATTCTCACATAAATATTCTCGAATGTGTTTGCAAAATTATAAAACACATAATAAGTTTTGTTGTCTGTTTATTTTCCTCTTTCCTTCATTTATTTAACCAACAGCACAGGAAAGAGATAATAAAATAAATATAAGTACAAATGTATAAATTATTGTAGGAATGAATATCCACTTCTAGATATTTTGCACAGTGTGAGTAAGAAATAAAATGTTAAGTGAAATGTCATCAAATGTTTTTAGGAATTGAAATGCATGTTTAAGAATTTTTTTGTGTAAAATTTTTGTTGGTATTTTTATTATTATTTTTGCTTTAAAGGAATTTTACAGAACAGAAAACACAAACACGCATAATTTCATTTCAACATTTCAAAACAAACATACACACGAACATTTAAACACTTTTACAAACATATTAGTTTCATTTTAAAACCAGTAATAAATTCCCTGTAATATTTATTTGTTACGTTTGGTTTGGGTGTGAGAAACTCTTGCAAGGTATGAGCCAGATTATATTTTATTTTTTGCACAAATGGCCTTGAACAATGACAAACGCATTTTTTCTTTGTATATTTGTTTTACTTTTATAAATGTTAGTGTTGTTTTTGCGTTTTCCTTAGAAGGTGGTTAATTTTGGTGTTATTGTTTTTGTTTTCTTAGAACAATAGAAGGTGTGTTGTTTTTATTCCTTTTTTATGTTTTCTTCTTCTAGGAAATGCGTGAGTTTTACACATTTTCCTACTATTAACTAAAGAAATAAAACAAAGGCACAAAGAAAGCTAATACCTAAAATAATAATGGGTCTAAAAAACAGTTATTTAACTAAAAGACAGGGTCTTTTGTTTAGTTATTGTTTGGAACTAAATTGTTGGTTGTTGTTGCTTTAATCCTGAATATAATTAATGGTATAAAGTATTAAAAAATTAAATGTAATAATATTATATAAAAGAACTAGAACAGAACTAGAACAGAACTAGAACAGAACTTGAACAGAACTAGAACAGAACTAGAACAGAACTAGAACAGAACTAGAACAGAACTAGAACAGAACAGAACTAGAACAGAACTAGAACAGAACTAGAACAGAACTAGAACAGAACTAGAACAGAACTGGAACAGAACTAGAACAGAACTAGAACAGAACTAGAACAGAACTAGAACAGAACTAGAACAGAACTAGAACAGAACTAGAACAGAGCTAGAACAGAACTAGAACAGAACTAGAACAGAACTAGAACAGAACTAGAACAGAACTAGAACAGAACTAGAACAGAACTAAACGGAACTAAAACGGAACTAGAACAGAACTAGAACAGAACTAGAAGAGAAATAGAACAGAACTAGAACAGAACTAGAAAAGAACTAAAACGTAACTAAAACGGAACTAGAACAGAACTAGAACAGAATTATAACATAACTAGAACATAACTAGAACAGAACTAGAACAGAACTAGAACAGAACTAGAACAGAACTAGAACAGAACTAGAACAGAACTAGAACAGAACTAGAACAGAACTAGAACAGAACTAGAACAGAACTAGAACAGAACTAGAACAGAACTAGAACAGAACTAGAACAGAACTAGAACAGAACTAGAACAGAACTAGAACAGAACTAGAACAGAACTAGAACAGAACTAGAACAGAACTAGAACAGAACTAGCAGAACTAGAACTAAGTACTAGAACAGAACTAGAACGGAACTGGAACAGAACTAGAACAGAACTAGAACAGAACTAGAACAGAACTAGAACAGAACTAGAACAGAGCTAGAACAGAACTAGAACAGAACTAGAACAGAACTAGAACAGAACTAGAACAGAACTAGAACTAGAACAGAACTAGAACAGAACTAGAACAGAACTAGAACAGAACTAGAACAGAACTAAAACGAAACTAAAACGGAACTAGAACAGAACTAGAACAGAACTAGAACAGAAATAGAACAGAACTAGAACAGAACTAGAAAAGAACTAAAACGTAACTAAAACGGAACTAGAACAGAACTAGAACAGAATTATAACAGAACTAGAACAGAATTATAACAGAACTAGAACATAACTAGAACTGAACTAGAACAGAACTAGAACAGAACTAGAACAGAACTAGAACAGAACTAGAACAGAACTAGAACAGAACTAGAACAGAACTAGAACAGAACTAGAACAGAACTAGAAAGAACTAAAACGGAACTAAAACGGAACTAGAACAGAACTAGAACAGAATTAGAACAGAACTAAAACAGAACTACAACAGAACTAGAACAGAACTAGAACAGAATTAGAACGGAACTAGAACAGAACTAGAACAGAACTAGAACAGAACTAGAACAGAACTAGAACAGAACTAGAACAGAACTAGAACAGAACTAGAACAGAACTAGAACAGAACTAGAACAGAACTAGAACAGAACTAGAACAGAACTAGAACAGAACTAGAACAGAACTAGAACAGAACTAGAACAGAACTAGAATAGATCTAGAACAGAACTAGAACTGAAATAACTTTCTTAATGTTAAAGTTGTATAAAGATTTAAAGCCTAATCCTCTATTAATGCACAAAATTTTGTTTAATTTGGATTAATAATTTGAAAGTTATAAAGTGCTTAACTTCTAGGTTTTGAAAACACAAGAGCGTATGAGTGATTTTGCTTTAAACTCAATTTATTTTCAACAATCATACGCCGTGATTACAAGTATTTTTTAGCAAATTTAAATTCTTTATTATATGATTTCTGTTTCATTAATCATTCGGTTTTATTACTTACAATCAGATATGTTCGTTTAAATCTTACTTTTCTAACAAAATTTCTCAAAAATTATCATATCAAATGCATGTTAATCTCTCATACATATTTTCCCAGCACAGAAATCTTGTATATTTTCGCCCTTCAAATGCTTCAGCTTACAAGCTTGGCCATTAAATTAAATATTTCTTTTTTCTATTCACAATTATGCGGAATAAATTTAAAGACATCAAGTGGGCAAATAAGCTGGAGAAAAAATTTATGTAGATTTATATTTTTTCTTCATATATTTCAATATATTTTTTTTATTTCTTATTTATACAAGTAACAAGACACTAAGGCATTTTCTTTCCATGTAGAAAAGAAAGAAGGACGGAATGTAGAAAATCACTTTAACTAAGAAATTTGTCAGGAATTTAAGGGAAAAAAGTGTGAAAAAACACGAAAGATTTTTGACCTTGTTTCTTCTCTTAGGAAACTGTTCCTTTTGCTGTTAGAGTTTCACTATTGACATTTTAGTGGAACGACAAGTATTAAGACAAAATGTAATAAAAATTTTACTTTTATTTATAAAATTTTCATGTAAAGCGCAAAATTATGTAAATAATGTTAGCAAGTGTAAAAAAGTGAAAAAATATTTAAATATAATATCCTTTTGCTAGACTAAATAAATATTAAGAAAAAATACAAAAAAAAGTAAATTTTGTAATTATGAAAAGTGTTGTTGATTTAAGAAATTGAAGAGGAAAGGAACGATATTTTCTAAGTATTTCTATTGATTTAATTTCATAACATTTAGAGAGCGTATGATTGTTAAGGTTTGTTTTATTAAAAATAAATATAACTCATAAGCAACATGCCTTTCATTACCAAGAAACTTTAAAACTAGTTCAGTTCTATTCTACTCAGTTCTAGTTTAGTTCTAGTTCAGTTCTAGTTCAGTTCTAGTTCAGTTCTAGTTCAGTTCTAGTTCAGTTCTAGTTCAGTTCTAGTTCAGTTCTAGTTCAGTTCTAGTTCAGTTCTAGTTCAGTTCTAGTTCAGTTCTAGTTCAGTTCTAGTTCAGTTCTAGTTCAGTTCTAGTTCAGTTCTAGTTCAGTTCTAGTTCAGTTCTAGTTCAGTTCTAGTTCAGTTCTAGTTCAGTTCTAGTTCAGTTCTAGTTCAGTTCTAGTTCAGTTCTAGTTCAGTTCTAGTTCAGTTCTAGTTCAGTTCTAGTTCAGTTCTAGTTCAGTTCTAGTTCAGTTCTAGTTCAGTTCTAGTTCAGTTCTAGTTCAGTTCTAGTTCAGTTCTAGTTCAATTCTAGTTCAATTGTCAGTTCTAGTTCAGTTCTAGTTCAGTTCTAGTTCAGTTCTAGTTCAGTTCTAGTTCAGTTCTAGTTCAGTTCTAGTTCAGTTATAGTTCTAGTTCAGTTCTAGTTCAGTTCTAGTTCAGTTCTAGTTCAGTTCTAGTTCAGTTCTAGTTCAGTTCTAGTTCAGTTCTAGTTCAGTTCTAGTTCAGTTCTAGTTCAGTTCTAGTTCAGTTCTAGTTCAGTTCTAGTTCTAGTTCTAGTTCAGTTCTAGTTCAGTTCTAGTTCTAGTTCTAGTTCAGTTCTAGTTCAGTTCTAGTTCAGTTCTAGTTCAGTTCTAGTTCAGTTCTAGTTCAGTTCTAGTTCAGTTCTAGTTCTAGTTCTAGTTCAGTCAGTTCAGTTTCTAGTTCATTCTAGTTCAGTTTTAGTTCAGTTCTAGTTCAGTTCTAGTTCAGTTCTAGTTCAGTTCTAGTTCAGTTCTAGTTCAGTTCTAGTTCAGTTCTAGTTCTAGTTCAGTTCTAGTTCAGTTCTAGTTCAGTTCTAGTTCAGTTCTAGTTCAGTTCTAGTTCAGTTCTAGTTCAGTTCTAGTTCAGTTCTAGTTCAGTTCTAGTTCAGTTCTAGTTCAGTTTCTAGTTCTAGTTCAGTTCTAGTTCAGTTCTAGTTCAGTTCTAGTTCAGTTCTAGTTCAGTTCTAGTTCAGTTCTAGTTCAGTTCTAGTTCAGTTCTAGTTCAGTTCTAGTTCAGTTCTAGTTCAGTTCTAGTTCAGTTCTAGTTCAGTTCTAGTTCAGTTGTAGTTCAGTTCTATATAAGTTCTAGTTCAGTTCTAGTTCAGTTCTAGTTCAGTTCTAGTTCAGTTCTAATTCAGTTCTAGTTCAGTTCTAGTTCAGTTCTAGTTCAGTTCTAGTTCTGTTCTAGTTCAGTTCTAGTTCAGTTCTAGTTCAGTTCTAGTTCAGTTCTAGTTCAGTTCTAGTTCAGTTCTAGTTCAGTTCTAGTTCAGTTCTAGTTCAGTTCTAGTTCAGTTCTAGTTCAGTTCTAGTTCAGTTCTAGTTCAGTTCTAGTTCAGTTCTAGTTCAGTTCTAGTTCAGTTCTAGTTCAGTTCTAGTTCAGTTCTAGTTCAGTTCTAGTTCAGTTCTAGTTCAGTTCTAGTTCAGTTAGTTCTAGTTCAGTTCTAGTTCAGTTCTAGTTCAGTTCTAGTTCAGTTCTAGTTCAGTTCTAGTTAAGTTCTAGTTCAGTTCTAGTTCACTTCTAGTTCAGTTCTAGTTCAGTACTAGTTCAGTTCTAGTTCAGTTCTAGTTCAGTTCTAGTTCAGTTCTAGTTCAGTTCTAGTTCAGTTCTAGTTCAGTTCTAGTTCAGTTCTAGTTCAGTTCTAGTTCAGTTCTAGTTCAGTTTTAGTTCAATTCTAGTTCAATTCTAGTTCAGTTCTAGTTCAGTTCTAGTTCAGTTTTAGTTATGTTCTAGTTATGTTCTAGTTCTAATTCAGTTCTAGTTCCGTTCTTCTTCTTTATAAATTGTTTCACTTTATTTTATTACAAACAAAAACAACATGTAAACATAAACAAAAAGTTGTTACCGTAATGCAAACAAAACTTCTTTTAAAACTTAAGGTTTTATTGTTAAACCTCAATATTATGAAAACGACCTCATTTTACACTTTTTACAATTGATTAGTTGATGCAGTTAAGTGAAAACATTAAGTTAAAAAAATATAAAAAACACGGAAATAAAACATTCGATAAAAAAACGCTAATAGAAACTTAAACAAAGGACACGCACATTGATATATAAAATGTACGTACACACATACTATTTAGAACAGTTAAGAAAGAAGAGTGAGAGAGAAAGAAATGTGAAAATAAATGTTCGAAATAAATAAAACATACACACATGTTTTAAACACACACATTTACACGAATAAACATGCATAAACGAAAACATGCCGGCATAAATAAGAATTTCTTGTTAAAGAGAAATCGTTGTTGTTTGTATTCATACATTTAAGTTAAACAGTTATAAATTTAATTTGAACTGGCGAGAGAGAACACGTGTGTGCGTGTGTTTTTTGTTGGATGTTGTTATTGTTGTAAGTAAAAAGTAAAGGTTTAAATGATACTCTATAGTGTGATATAATGAGGAGAGACGCAGAGATAGTGTGTGTGTAAGAAATAACGGTACGTGCTCAAATCTATTTTTCTTAAGAGAGTGTAGGTTATTTTTTTGTTTTGTTATTTTTTTTTTTTTTTAACTCAAGAGCGTGCTGAAATAAATACTTAGAAGTTGTTTTTTATATTAAACACTCGTGTTTTGTGTTTTAAGTCTAAATAAATGATAATAAACGTTTTTCGTTTGCTCCTATAAAGGTCCAAGAAGACCAGCGAACAATTTTCATACAGTTAAAGAAATCTTTATAAAGATATTTGTTTTAGCTAAAAAACTTATTTGTTAATAGCCTTTATTTAACTTAGACGCTGTTTTTTATAACATTATTTTCTTCATCTTAAAATGTTTGCTGGTATTTGTTTGAGGATTTGTCCTATACATAAAATATACAATATGTGGGAGATATTTTTGTAATTCTATCTTGTAAGTGATATTTATATTGAATAAATTTCCCTGGTTTTATTTACTTTATTTTTGTTGATTTAACTTGTATTTTAAGAGCGTTATTGACAAATTTCTGTTAGAAGATAATATAAAGCAATTTTAAAAGGAAATTTATTTAAAGAAATGTATTCAAATATAAATCAGGAAGTCTATTGTTTCTATTTTTAAGTAGAACATTATTTAAATTGTTTAAATTTGATTAAATATTTCATGTACGAATATAAGCAATGTTTCTTCTTATGAAATTTAATTAAAATGTGAAAAGATGATATGCTTAGATGTATAAGAAGAGAAAAAGAAATGAATTAGAACAGAACTAGAACAGAACTAGAACAGAACTAGAACAGAACTAGAACAGAACTAGAACAGAACTAGAACAGAACTAGAACAGAACTAGAACAGAACTAGAACAGAACTAGAACAGAACTAGAACAGAACTAGAACAGAACTAGAACAGAACTAGAACAGAAACTAGAAACAGAACTAGAACAGAACTAGAACAGAACTAGAACAGAACTAGAACAGAACAGAACTAGAACAGAACTAGAAACAGAACTAGAACAGAACTAGAACAGAACTAGAACAGAACTAGAACAGAACTAGAACAGAACTAGAACAGAACTAGAACAGAACTAGAACAGAACTAGAACAGAACTAGAACAGAACTAGAACAGAACTAGAACAGAACTAGAACAGAACTAGAACAGAACTAGAACAGAACTAGAACAGAACTAGAACAGAACTAGAACAGAACTAGAACAGAACTAGAACAGAATTAGAACAGAACTAGAACAGAACTAGAACAGAACTAGAACAGAACTAGAACAGAACTAGAACAGAACTAGAACAGAACAGAACTAGAACAGAACTGAGCTTCATTAGAACTAGAACTGAACAGAACATCATTAGAACTAATATAAGATGGCGCTTCAGAGTCTACAACTCTTTTGTAGTAATTTGAAATAACTCTTATTTTATTTACATTTTTACCATAAAATGTCTCCTTTAATTTCTTTAGCAATTTTCAACCTTTATGGCATCTTGGCAAATAGCCAATTATATATTAGACATTTTTATAAGTTAAAACGAAAACTGATTACTTGTGAAAACATAAAAATTGTCATAAAATATCTGCAAGTATTCAAAGAACTTTAATACATTTTTGATGTTCTTTTTCTGCTTAGAAGAAAAACAACTTTATTTTTATTTTACGTTTTTTTGCTTTAAATATTTTTTATGTTTTCTTGATTTTTTTTTTGCCATTTTAACTCAAGTGTGTCTACTTTGCGATTGCAGCTAAAAGTAATGCCATAAAAATAAGATTAAATAGAGATTTAATGTTGTTTTGCCACACCAAACATTAAAATTTTGTTTATATAGAACTTGGTAGATGCAAATATGACAACACATACACACTCACATTTTTATAAGGATTAAGGTATAAATAAAATTGTGTACGTTTGGATTTGTTCTTGTGCAATTTTTAAATAATAACAATAACTTTGAAATATAATTTTTTTAACAGTGGTTTATGTGCGTCCGTGTGTGTGAAAAGTTTTCTGCTGTTGACTTCGTTTCCTTTTTTAAGGTTATAAAGTATACTTTTAGGGGTTTTATGGCAAATTCGTTTTTGTTACATATTTTATGCTTTAGTTGTGTTAATAAAAATAATAATAAGTTTCTTTTACTTTTGGTATTTAATATTTATTAAAATTAACCGCAAAAGCATAAAATTGGAAGTAATAAGTTTAAATTTTGTTGTTATAAAAATAAAAGGATTTTCGTTGCTGGTTTGGCTTTAAAGTTTGCAAAAAACTATATTAATTACTGAGACGTATACTTTATAATTAATTGAAATTAAATTTAAATATTAATCATACGCCCTCAATTGTAGTTTAATTCTTGTTCTGTTCAAGTTCAGTTCTGTTCTAGTTCTGTTCTAGTTCTGTTCTAGTTCTGTTCTAGTTCTGTTCTAGTTCTGTTCTAGTTCTGTTCTAGTTCTGTTCTAGTTCTGTTCTAGTTCTGTTCTAGTTCTAGTTCTGTTCTAGTTCTGTTCTAGTTCTGTTCTAGTTCTGTTCTAGTTCTGTTCTAGTTCTGTTCTAGTTCTGTTCTAGTTCTGTTCTAGTTCTGTTCTAGTTCTGTTCTAGTTCTGTTCTAGTTCTGTTCTAGTTCTGTTCTAGTTCTGTTCTAGTTCTGTTCTAGTTCTGTTCTAGTTCGGTTCTAGTTCTGTTCTAGTTCTGTTCTAGTTCTGTTCTAGTTCTGTTCTAGTTCTGTTCTAGTTCTGTTCTAGTTCTGTTCTAGTTCTGTTCTAGTTCTGTTCTAGTTCTGTTCTAGTTCTGTTCTAGTTCTGTTCTAGTTCTGTTCTAGTTCTGTTCTAGTTCTGTTCTAGTTCTGTTCTAGTTCTGTTCTAGTTATGTTCTAGTTCTATTCCAGTTCTGTTCTATTTTTCCTTTTTATAACAGATTTATAACACTAATTGATTTTTTCTTTAAAATTTTTATTAAAAATTAATGACACATTTCTTGTTTCTGATAATAATATACTTAAAAATCTATAAATATTTCCCCCCTAAAATCCTCCAAAAATAACTTGTTATCTCTTGTTGGAAATTAAGGACAGATGTGACACATATTGAAAACTCTCATACACTCTCAACATATTAGAAAATGAATTTACTCATGAGTAAGAGTGTATATGTGTGTGTGACAACATAAAAATATGAATAAATTCATAAATGTTTATTGTGTATGGATTTGTATATGTGTGTGTGTGTTAGCATTTATTGTATAAGTTTTATTATTTATTGATTTTTAATAAAACAAAAGCAACGAAAATATAAATTTTGTTAAATTAAAAGATGTTTTAGATTCTCTATAAAACATACTTAAGAGTGGAATAAATGTTGATGTCAAAAGCAAAAGCATGAAGTAGATTGCTTACTTATAGGTGATATATGTTTATTTGTAGCATATGTTAAGGCAGCCTTAAATAAAATATTTATTGCACTGTTTAGAGAGTCTAGATGTGATTTTTTATATTGATTTGTATGTATTTGAAGGTTTTCCTTAAAGGATGTTAAGATATAATTTACCATATTATTTTTAATTAATCAATTATGATTTTCCGCTTAATCTTAAATTAAAAATGTTTACTTTTTAAGAGTTTTCTTTTTTGTTTAAAAAACATTAAAAGCCTTTATTTTTCTTTTCTTGTTTAATTAAATTTTAATGTTGTTATAAAATTTAGCTTAATACTTTGTTTTAAAACAAAAAAGGGAAAATGTTCACAACTGTTACAATATAATAATTGTGTCAATATTACATTAAAACTTACGCCGCCAAAAAGTATGCTTTTGAAAATGGCTGGTAATATATCACAAAAAGAGTCTTTTAAAGCTGACTTAAGTAGGTAGTTGTGTTTTATTATTGTTTTTGTTGTTGTATTTTTTTCTATATATTTATTCAAATGTCAATGTCACAATCACGAACAGTAAACAAGGATTTTATTATAGTTTTTTCTTTTTGGAGGAAAAGTCAATAAAAAATAATATACTTTTAGGAGGAAATTTAAGAGAAGGGAATTAATTTCTATATTAAAGACATTTGGAGTTTAAAAAAGTTTCTGATTTCCTAAATGCTTATAACTAAGGGTTATTTCTGCTAAAATGTGTATGTTAGCCTTCCGCCTTTTTAGACATTTTCTTCTATTGTTTGCAAGATTCCCAAAGGAAGTATTATAACCGGAGGTTAGAAATTTTGGCTAAAAGGGTTGGAGTATTGAAGATAAATTTTCAAAAGCCTGCCTAATTTGAGGAAATAAATTGAACGTTGAAAGCAACCCCCAAAATTATAGAAAAAAAACAACTACATTTCTGGTTCAGTTCTATTTCCAGTTCTAGTTCTGTTCTAGTTCACTCCTAGTTCAGTTCTAGTTCAGTTCTAGTTCAGTTCTAGTCAGTTCTAGTTCAGTTCTAGTTCAGTTCTAGTTCAGTTCTAGTTCAGTTCTAGTTCAGTCTTCTAGTTCAGTTCTAGTTCAGTTCTAGTTCAGTTCTAGTTCAATTCTAGTTCAGTTCTAGTTCAGTTCTAGTTCAGTTCTAGTTCAGTTCTAGTTCAATTCTAGTTCAGTTCTAGTTCAGTTTCTAGTTCAGTTCTAGTTCAGTTCTAGTTCAGTTCTAGTTCAGTTCTAGTTCAGTCAGTTAGTTCAGTTCTAGTTCAGTTCTAGTTCAGTTCTAGTTCAGTTCTAGTTCAGTTCTAGTTCAGTTCTAGTTCAGTTCTAGTTCAGTTCTAGTTCAGTTCTAGTTCAGTTCTAGTTCAGTTCTAGTTCAGTTCTAGTTCAGTTCTAGTTCAGTTCTAGTTCAGTTCTAGTTCAGTTCTAGTTCAGTTCTAGTTCAGTTCTAGTTCAGTTCTAGTTCAGTTCTAGTTCAGTTCTAGTTCAGTTCTAGTTCAGTTCTAGTTCAGTTCTAGTTCGTTCTAGTTCAGTTTCGTTCTAGTTCAGTTCTAGTTCAGTTCTAGTTCAGTTCTAGTTCAGTTCTAGTTCAGTTCTAGTTCAGTTCTAGTTCAGTTTCTAGTTCAGTTCTAGTTCAGTTCTAGTTCAGTTCTAGGTTCAGTTCTAGTTCAGTTCTAGTTCAGTTCTAGTTCAGTTCTAGTTCAGTTCTAGTTCAGTTCTAGGTCAGTTCTAGTTCAGTTCTAGTTCAGTTCTAGTTCAGTTTCTAGTTCAGTTCTAGTTCAGTTCTAGTTCAGTTTCTAGTTCAGTTCTAGTTCAGTTCTAGTTCAGTTTCTAGTTCAGTTCTAGTTCAGTTCTAGTTCAGTTCTAGGTTCAGTTTCTAGTTCGTTCTAGTTCAGTTCTAGTTCAGTTCTAGTTCAGTTTAGTTCAGTTCTAGTTCAGTTCTAGTTCAGTTCTAGTTCAGTTCTAGTTCAGTTCTAGTTCAGTTCTAGTTCAGTTCTAGTTCAGTTCTAGTTCAGTTCTAGTTCAGTTCTAGTCAGTTTCTAGTTCAGTTCTAGTTCAGTTCTAGTTCAGTTCTAGTTCAGTTCTAGTTCAGTTCTAGTTCAGTTCTAGTTCAGTTCTAGTTCAGTTCTAGTTCTAGTTCAGTTTAGTTCAGTTCTAGTTCAGTTCTAGTTCAGTTCTAGTTCAGTTCTAGTCAGTTCTAGTTCAGTTCTAGTCAGTTCTAGTTCAGTTCTAGTTCAGTCTAGTTCAGTTCTAGTTCAGTTCTAGTTCAGTTCTAGTTCAGTTCAGTTCAGTTCTAGTTCAGTTCTAGTTCAGTTCTAGTTCAGTTCTAGTTCAGTTCTAGTTCAGTTCTAGTTCAGTTTCTAGTTCAGTTCTAGTCAGTTCTAGTTCAGTCTAGTTCAGTTCTAGTTCAGTTCTAGTTCAGTTCTAGTTCAGTTCTAGTTCAGTTCTAGTTCAGTTCTGTTCAGTTCTAGTTCCGTTCTAGTTCAGTTCTAGTTCAGTTCTAGTTCAGTTCTAGTTCAGTTCTAGTTCAGTTCTAGTTCAGTTCTAGTCAGTTTCTAGTTCAGTTCTAGTTCAGTTCTAGTTCAGTTCTAGTTCAGTTCTAGTCAGTTCTAGTTCAGTTCTAGTTCAGTTCTAGTCAGTTCTAGTTCAGTTCTAGTTCAGTTCTAGTTCAGTTCTAGTTCAGTTCTAGTTCAGTTCCGTTCATTCTAGTTCGTTCTAGTCAGTTCTAGTTCAGTTCTAGTCAGTCTAGTTCAGTTCTAGTTCAGTTCTAGTTCAGTTCTAGTTCAGTTCTAGTTCAGTTCTAGTTCAGTTCTAGCTCAGTTCTAGTTCAGTTCAAGTTCAGTTCTAGTTCTGTTCTAGTTCTAGTTCAGTTCTAGTTCTAGTTTTACTTCAGTTCTAGTTCGGTTCTAGTTCGGTTCTAGTTATTTTCTAGTTGATAGTTCATTGTTATTTGAGACATTATTAGTTGTTGCTTACTTTTGTCAACGGCGCCTAAATGTAGTCTACACTTTTCCCATGAAACTTCTTAATCAATATATGAATTTGTCTGTTAATTTTTTTTATTTACTCTTAAACTATAAATATAATAAATATAAAATAAACTTTTTTACTCAAACTCTATACCAATTACTCTCAAATAAAAATCCACTCAAACTACACCTTAAAATATGCAACATGTTGGTAAGCTGTCGTTTACTTCCTTTCCACATTGACTAGAGTAAGAGTAATGTATTTAAAATATTATACCTATAAATATTTGAACACTTATTTCCTAGAAATATTTTGCAAAGTAAAAAATTTATTTAGAGGTACAGCAACCTTAAAGTATGCTGTAAATATTTAACTAAACAGCAAACCACAAATGCCTAAGGTTAAAGTAACTTAAAGTTTTGCTTTAACTTTCTAAGAAGACAAAACAAAAATGTGGGCCACTTAAAGCAGAAAAGAAATGCTAAAGAAATGAAAAAAATGACGATATGAGTTAAGTGCAGCCAAGATGTATAGCCTACTTAGCAGGGCAAACAATAGAATTTTATTTGCTACAACAAGGCTGTTGCAGAGTAACAGTTTACAAAATTTTTTTTTGGCAACTATTTGGGGTAAATTGCCAAGAAATGTTTTTAAATTTGCGTCTCTCATAATGATATTCTTTGGAAGTATTTTTATAGCAATAAAAATATGGCATAATTTAAGGCTTAAAATGATTTTTGCTTTTTAACGCCTTAAACTATACTTTATTTATTAAGATCAAATTTATAACAAAATTATGTTTTCTTTGAAGTTTTTTTATCGTGCTGCGATAAATTATTATTTTTAGTTTAGTAAAACTGACGTTGTGAAGAGCGGTTAAGTAAAGCCTATTTTAAGGCTTTATATTTTCAGATACGTTATTCTATTTTAAATTTAATCAATTTATTGTTTACTAATCGTATTTCTATGGTTATTTTAAGCATAATTTGTATTTTGTCTTTTTTTATCTTCTTTAGTGGGTTTTTCTTAAAATTTGCCGTAGGTGCAAGGGTCTTTTGACATAAATTTAAATTGTTTATGGTTTTTCCTTTTATGTTTATTACCAAGAAAACGCCCAGTTTACATTTGTTGTGCAGAATGTAAATTTGTTCAACCAAAATTTATTTAGCATAATTTTAGGAGTTAACTGAATTACAAGGAAAAGAAATTTAAATTACAAAATGAAAACATAAAACAATAAAAAACAATGTTGGTGACATTTCCAAGGGGAGCTTTTCTTCAAATTTAAAGTTGAACTATAAAGGTCTGGAAGTTTGTTTTGAAATACCATAAAAAGATTAAATTCTTAAAAATAAGAAACAATTTTAGCCGAGGTTAGGCTATAAGAAAACTTAAGTTTAGCCGGTTAAAGTTTTCTTTAAGAAATTTTCTATAAGAAAGCTTTATATGGATACAATTTTGCTAAAGATAAAGCTTTTTTTGAACCCTTAACCGGATCAAATTTTCAATAAAAACTTTTTGCGGATAAAAGTATTTCAATAAAAAACTACATGCGCATAAAACTTTATATAAAAGAAAATTTTATTCAGATTTCTTTTTAAAGAAAAATTTATTCGGATAAATTTTCAGTTCAGTTCTAGTTTAGTTCTAGTTCAGTTCTAGTTCAGTTCTAGTTCAGTTCTAGTTCAGTTCTAGTTCAGTTCTAGTTCAGTTCTACTTCAGTTCTAGTTCAGTTCTAGTTCAGTTCTAGTTCAGTTCTAGTTCAGTTTCTAATTCAGTTCTAGTTCAGTTCTAGTTCAGTTCTAGTTCAGTTCTAGTTCAATTCTAGTTCAGTTCTAGTTCAGTTCTAGTTCAGTTCTAGTTTCAATTCTAGTTCAGTTCTAGTCAGTTCTAGTTCAGTTCTAGTTCAGTTCTAGTTCAGTTCTAGTTCAGTTCTAGTTCAGTTCTAATTCAGTTCTAGTTCAGTTCTAGCTTAGTTTAGTTCGGTAGTTAGTTATGAGTTATTTAGTTAGTTAGTTAGTAGTTAGTTAGTTAGTTAGTTAGTTAGTTAGTTTAGTTAGTTAGTTAGTTAGTTAGTTAGTTAGTTAGTTAGTTAGTTAGTTAGTTAGTTATTAGTTAGTTAGTTAGTTAGTTAGTTAGTTAGTTAGTTAGTTAGTTAGTTAGTATTAAGTGTTAGTTAGTAGTTAGTTAGTTAGTTAGTTAGTTAGTTAGTTAGTTAGTTAGTTAGTTAGTTAGTTAGTAGTTAGTTAGTAGTTAGTTAGTAGTTAGTAGTTAGTTGTAGTAGTTAGTTAGTTAGTTAGTTAGTTAGTTAGTTAGTTAGTTAGTTAGTTAGTTAGTTAGTTAGTGTTAGTTAGTTAGTTAGTTAGTTAGTTAGTTAGTAGTAGTTAGTTAGTTAGTTAGTTAGTAGTTAGTTAGTTAGTTAGTTAGGTAGTAGTAGTTAGTTAGTTAGTTAGTTAGTTAGTTAGTTAGTTAGTAGTAGTTAGTAGTAGTTAGTTAGTTAGTTAGTAGTTAGTTAGTAGTTAGTTAGTTAGTAGTTAGTTAGTTAGTTAGTTAGTTAGTTAGTTAGTTAGTTAGTTAGTTAGTAGTAGTAGTAGTTAGTTGTAGTTAGTTAGTTAGTTAGTTAGTTAGTTAGTAGTTAGTTAGTTAGTTAGTTAGTTAGTTAGTTAGTTAGTTAGTTTAGTTAGTTAGTTAGTTAGTAGTTTAGTAGTTAGTTAGTTAGTTAGTTAGTTAGTTAGTTAGTTAGTTAGTTAGTAGTAGTTAGTTAGTAGTTAGTTAGTTAGTTAGTTCGTTAGTTTAGGTAGTTAGTTAGTTAGTAGTAGTTAGTTGTTAGTTAGTAGTTAGTTATTTAGTTAGTAGTTAGTTAGTATTTAGTTAGTTAGTTAGTTATAGTTAGTTAGTAGTTAGTTAGTAGTAGTAGTTAGTTAGTTAGTTAGTAGTTAGTTAGTTAGTTAGTTAGTTGTTAGTTAGTTAGGTTATAGTTCAGTTCTAGTTCAGTTCTAGTCAGTTCTAGTTCAGTTCTAGTTCAGTTCTAGTTCAGTTCAGTTCAGTTCTAGTTCAGTTCTAGCTCTAGTTCTAGCTTAGTTTAGTCGGTTAGTTAGTCTAGTTAGGTAGTAGTTAGTAGTTGAGTTAGTTAGTTAGTTAGTTAGTTAGTTAGTTAGTAGTTAGTTAGTTAGTTAGTTAGTAGTTAGTTAGTTAGTTAGTTAGTTAGTTAGTTAGTTAGTTAGTTAGTTAGTAGTAGTTAGTTAGTTAGTAGTTAGTAGTTAGTTAGTAGTTAGTTAGTCGTTAGTTAGTTAGGTTAGTTAGTTAGTTAGTAGTTAGTTAGTTAGTTAGTTAGTATTAGTTAGTTAGTTAGTTATTAGTTAGTTAGTGTAGTTAGTTAGTTAGTTAGTTAGTAGTTAGTTAGTTAGTTAGTTAGTTAGTTAGTTAGTTAGTTAGTTAGTTAGTTAGTTAGTAGTATAGTTAGTTATGAGTAGTTAGTTAAGTAGTAGTTAGTAGTTAGTTAGTTAGTTAGTTAGTTAGTTAGTTAGTTAGTAGTTAGTTAGTAGTAGTTAGTTGTTAGTTAGTTAGTTAGTTAGTTAGTTAGTTAGTAGTTAGTTAGTTAGTTAGTTAGTTAGTTAGTTAGTTAGTTAGTTAGTTAGTTAGTTAGTAGTTAGTAGTTAGTTAGTTAGTTTAGAGTTAGTAGTTAGTAGTTAGTTAGTTAGTTAGTTAGTAGGTAGTTTAGTTAGTTTAGTTCAGTTCTAGTTCAGTTCTAGTTCAGTTCTAGTTCAGTTAGTTCGTTCTAGTTCAGTTCTAGTTCAGTTTAGTTCTAGTTAGTTCTAGCTTAGTTTAGTTAGTGTTAGTTAGTTGTAGTTAGTTAGTTAGTTAGTTAGTTAGTTAGTTAGTTAGTTAGTTAGTTAGTAGTTAGTTAGTTAGTTAGTTTAGTTAGTTAGTAGGTAGTTAGTTAGTTAGTTAGTTAGTGTTAGTTAGTTAGTAGTTAGTTAGTTAGTTAGTCGTTAGTTAGTAGTTAGTTAGTAGTAGTTAGTTAGTTAGTTAGTTAGTTAGTTAGTATTAGTTAGTTAGTTAGTTAGTTAGTTAGTTAGTAGTTAGTTAGTAGTTAGTTAGTAGTTAGTGTTAGTTAGTAGTAGTTAGTTAGTTAGTGTAGTTAGTTAGTTAGTTAGTTAGTTAGTTAGTTAGTTAGTTAGTTAGTTAGTTAGTTAGTTAGTGAGTTAGTTAGTTAGTTAGTTAGTAGTAGTTAGTAGTTGTTAGTTAGTTAGTTAGTTAGTTAGTTAGTAGTTAGTTAGTAGTTAGTTAGTTAGTTAGTTAGTTAAGTAGTTAGTTAGTTAGTTAGTTAGTTAGTTAGTTAGTTAGTTAGTTAGTAGTTAGTTAGTTAGTTAGTTAGTTAGTTAGTTAGTAGTAGTTAGTTAGTTAGTTAGTTAGTTAGTTAGTTAGTAGTTAGTTAGTTAGTTAGTTAGTTAGTTAGTAGTGTTAGTTAGTTAGTTAGTTAGTTAGTTAGTTAGTTAGTTAGTTAGTTAGTTAGTTAGTTAGTTAGTTAGTTAGTTAGTTAGTTAGTTAGTTAGTTAGTTAGTTAGTTAGGTAGTTAGTTAGTTAGTTAGTTAGTAGTTAGTTAGTAGTAGTTAGTTAGTTAGTTAGTAGTTAGTTAGTTAGTTAGTTTAGTTAGTTAGTTAGTTAGTTAGTTAGTTAGTTAGTTAGTTAGTTAGTAGTTAGTAGTTAGTTAGTTAGTTAGTTAGTTAGTTAGTTAGTTAGTTAGTTAGTTAGTTAGTTAGTTAGTTAGTTTAGTTAGTTAGTGTAGTTAGTTAGTTAGTTAGTAGTAGTTAGTTAGTTAGTTAGTTAGTTAGTAGTTAGTTAGTTAGTTAGTTAGTTAGTTAGTTAGTAGTTAGTTAGTTAGTAGTTAGTTAGTTAGTTAGTAGTTAGTTAGTTAGTTAGTAGTTAGTTAGTTAGTTAGTTAGTTAGTTAGTAGTTAGTTAGTTAGTTAGTTAGTTAGTTAGTTAGTAGTTAGTTAGTTAGTTAGTTAGTTAGTTAGTTAGTTAGTTAGTTAGTTAGTTAGTTAGTTAGTAGTTAGTTAGTTAGTTAGTAGTAGTTAGTTAGTTAGTTAGTTAGTTAGTTAGTAGTTGTAGTTAGTTAGTTAGTAGTTAGTTAGTAGTAGTTAGTTAGTTAGTTAGTTAGTTAGTTAGTTAGTAGTTAGTTAGTTAGTTAGTTAGTTAGTTAGTTAGTTAGTTAGTTAGTTAGTTAGAGTTAGTTAGTTAGTTAGTTAGTTAGTTAGTTAGTTAGTTAGTTAGTTAGTTAGTTAGTAGTAGTTCGTTAGTTAGTTATTTAGTTAGTTAGTTAGTTAGTAGTTAGTTAGTTAGTTAGTTAGTTCGTTAGTGAGTTAGTAGTAGGTTAGTAGTTAGTTTGTTAGTTAGTTGTTAGTTAGTGTTAGTTGTAGTTCGTTAGTTAGTTGTTATTAGTTAGTTAATTCTACTCTAAATATAAAATGTTAGATATAAAGTTCTTCATGAATTTTTTCTTGTTCCAGCAGTTTGCTTTAAGTCACAGGATTTCGTAAATAAATGTTTTGCCAATTTCTTGCTTTTCCAACGTTTTTTTCTCAAACAGTTTCTTGTTAAAGTTATCTTTATTAGTTAGAAAAGAAGTTTATTTACAACCGTCTACTGACCAAAATTTATGACACTTGATAAATTTCTATAGGAAACAAAAAATAAATAAAAACAAACCTAAAAGTATGCAACAGAAAAAAGAAAAACTTACATATACAAACATATAAACGATATATAAACAAGCCCCAATAAATATTAGTTACTTTATGAAAAAGGTTACCGTTATGCTTCGGTAAACCAAAAGAAAAGGAGGAAATGAGATAAAGAGAAAGGGAGACGGCATGTTTGTCTGCTGGTGTATGGAAAAACCTTTTTTGAAACTTTTATTTCTGTACATGTTTTTGGTTTGTTTCCTTTGAAATCATTGGAAAACCAAAATAAATGTGGCCAAAAATATTTTTATTGGCACCATGACCTTATAAAGGACGTATGTGGGAGCAGCAGCAGCAACAGTAATCTACAAAAAGCAACATTTTATAGTAGATTATATTATTTTAATAGTTTTCCTTTAGTTCCCTAACTCCTACCTCTCCTTCCATTAAGTTTTTACAATTTATCATCATCAATAGGTTTTCCATCTATATTTTCCTCTTTAGCGTTTTGTTCTTCTTTTCACCATTAATAACTACTATTCATCAGTTGGTCTCTTATAAAGTTTTCTTCTCCTTCTACCCATAAACACACTCCTTTATGTAGAACTCTTAATCAAAAATACCAAAATCCCCCGTGTGTGTGTTGTAAGTTTATTAACTTTTGCCATATAAAATATATTTTTTGGGTCATAAATATTTGTTTTTTTTTCTTGTTTTTGATATAATATTTTAACGCGTTTTGTTTTCCTATTAAAATTGTAATGAAACAAGGCATGATAATTTCTATAGCAAAATAAAACTGAAAGAAAAAAATTTTATTAATGCTCTTGGGGCGTGAAATTAAAAAGAAACTTTTTAACAACAACAATAAAAATATGAGAAAAAAGTGTTAAGGTCAGAGGTTTAATATGAGTTTGAAAGTTTAATATGAAAAAATATAGAGAAAATCTTTTATTAGCATTTAAATAAAAATAAAATGATGGATTACAAATTAAAGCCTAAACGTAGACAAATGAAAATATTTTAAACAAACCCTTAAAGTAGGCCAGTGAAAATACTTAAAAGGAAGTAATTTGTTTAAACAGAACCAGAACAGAACTAGAACAAATTAGACAGAACTAGAAACAGAACGAACAGAACTAGAACAGAACTAGAACAGAACTAGACAGAACTAGAACAGAACTAGAACAGAACTAGAACAGAACTAAAACAGAACTAGAACAGAACTAGAACAGAACTAGAACAGAACTAGAACAGAACTAGAACAGAACTAGAACAGAACTAGAACAGAACTAGAACAGAACTAGAACAGAACTAGAAACTAGAACAGAACTAGAACAGAACTAGAACAGAACTAGAACAGAACTAGGAACAGAACTAGAACAGAACTAGAACAGAACTAGAACAGAACTAGAACAGAACTAGAACAGAACTAGAAAGAACTAGAACAACTAGAACAGAACTAGAACAGAACTAGAACAGAACTAGAACAGAACTAGAACAGAACTAGAACAGAACTAGAACAGAACTAGAACAGAACTAGAACAGAACTAGAACAGAACTAGAACAGAACTAGAACAGAACTAGAACAGAACTAGAACAGAACTAGAACAGAACTAGAACAGAACTAGAACAGAACTAGAACAGAACTAGAACAGAACTAGAACAGAACTAGAACAGAACTAGAACAGAACTAGAACAGAACTAGAATAGAACTAGAACAGAACTAGAACACAACTAGAACACAACTAGAACAGAACTAGAATAGAACTAGAACAGAACTAGAACAGAACTAAACAGAACTAGAACAGAACTAGAACAGAACTAGAACAGAACTAGAACAGAACAGAACAGAACTACAAACAGAACTAGAACACAAATAGAACAGAACTAGAACAGAACTAGAACAGAACTAGAACAGAACTAGAACAGAACTAGAACAGAACTAGAACAGAACTAGAACAGAACTAGAACAGAACTAGAACAGAACTAGAACAGAACTAGAACAGAACTAGAACAGAACTAGAACAGAACTAGAACAGAACTAGAACAGAACTAGAACAGAACTAGAACAGACTAGAACAGAACTAGAACAGAACTAGAACAGAACTAGAACAGAACTGAACAGAACTAGAACAGAACTAGAACAGAACTAGAACAGAACTAGAACAGAACTAGAACAGAACTAGAACAGAACTAGAACAGACTAGAACAGAACTAGAACAGAACTAGAACAGAACTAGAACAGAACTAGAACAGAACTAGAACAGAACTAGACAGAACTAGAACAGAACTAGAACAGAACTTGAGCAGAACTAAAACGAACTAGAAACGAACTAAAATAGAACTAGAACAGAACTACAACAGAACTAGAACAGAACTACAACAGAACTACAACAGAACTACAACAGAACTAGAACAGAACTAGAACAGAACTAGAACAGAACTAAAACAGAACTAAAACAGAACTACAACAGAACTACAACAGAACTAGAACAGAAGTAGAACTAGGATAGAACTACAACAGAATTAGAACAGAATATGAGAAATATTGAGCTTTCCAAACTTTCTAACCTTGTCCATTATAAAAGCTACCACATTTTTCTCTTCTCTTTTTGATTAATTTCTAAAATACTAATTCATTTTTCAATCTTTCGAGAACTTTTTATCCTGAATGATAGATTAGAGTTTCAAGATAAGATATCCATTATTATATTTTCTATTACCCACCGCAATGGTTTAACAAAAAACACGCAAAAAATCACTTTATTTTGAAAAAGTTATAAAAACAAGTTCCCCTCCTGTATAGCCACCAGAAACAACATCCTGTTGTCAACATTAACTTGTCTTTATTATTATTCTCACCCACTCATTTTCAACAACATAATCACTAGCGAGAAATTATTACAAGATTGTAAAATCCAGCGAATGTTTCTCTTGTTTTTACTGATTTCTTAAGTTTTTAACTTTATGCAAAACACTAAATTTATCAATTTTAGATATTTTTTTGATATATAACACGAAAGTAAATTTTTCTTTTCTTAACTTTTCTGTTTCTAGCTTTAAGGCAAATTATTACAAAAGAAATTTAAATTTTACGTTATTTACGACTGAGGGAAAGCGAGTGAGTTTTTCTACACCTAAAAATATGCAAAGTGGTGTTTTATTTTTACCTTGTAAAATATTTTCTCTTAGCCATAGAAATTTATTTCGTTATTTTAAAATATTAGTTGTTTGTATATTTGAACAGGTGTGTGTTACTCTTGTCTTCAATAGTCTGTCCTTCTTCCTTTCGTTTACTTAATGTTCCACCAAATGACTGTAATTTATTTTCAATTTATGTATCATTTAGTTGCAGCAGTATAATAACAACAATTTTTAAATACAAATTATATTATTTCATTTTTTTCGCAAATAATGTCATCGATCAATTTGCTGTAAAAGTGGTTGTTAGAGTGCTTGAAGGTATAATAATAAAATAATTGATATTTATGGATGTTTTAAAGCATTTATAGAAACGCCATTAAGGGCCGGCCAGGTAAATAGATTAAAAGATAAAACAAAAGTTAATGTTGTCTGAGAGAGGATTAAGTAAAAGTACATATTGGAAAATTTTCTAAACGTTTAAAAATTTCAACGTATACTTAATATTTAATTCATATAAAAATTCTTTATTGCTCATTCGCCAAAGAGAAAGTATATCAACAAAAAACTTTTACGAAGTAATGCGGGTACCTTTAGCCTCTAATTTTAGTAAATTTCTGTTCTAGTTCATTTCTAATTCTTTTCTAGTTCTGTTCTAGTCTGTTCTAGTTATGTTCTAGTTCTGTTCTAGTTCTGTTCTAGTTCTGTTCTAGTTCTGTTCTAGTTCTGTTCTAGTTCTGTTCTAGTTCTGTTCTAGTTCTGTTTTAGTTCTGTTCTAGTTCTGTTCTAGTTCTGTTCTAGTTCTGTTCTAGTTCTGTTCTAGTTCTGTTGTAGTTCTGTTGTAGTTCTGTTGTAGTTCTGTTGTAGTTCTGTTCTAGTTCTGTTCTAGTTCTGTTCTAGTTCTGTTCTAGTTCTGTTCTAGTTCTGTTCTAGTTCTGTTGTAGTTCTGTTGTAGTTGTCTAGTTCTAGTTCTAGTTCTGTTCTAGTTCTGTTCTAGTTCTGTTAGTTCTGTTCTAGTTCTGTTCTAGTTCTGTTCTAGTTCTGTTCTAGTTCTGTTCTAGTTCTGTTCTAGTTCTGTTCTAGTTCTGTTCTAGTTCTGTTCTATTTCTGTTCTAGTTTCTGTTCTAGTTCTGTTCTAGTTCTGTTCTAGTTCTGTTCTAGTTCTGTTCTAGTTCTGTTCTAGTTCTGTTCTAGTTCTGTTCTAGGTTCTGTTCTAGTTCTGTTCTAGTTCTGTTCTAGTCTGTCTAGTTCTGTTCTAGTTCTGTTCTAGTTCTGTTTCTAGTTATGTTCTAGTTCTGTTCTAGTTCTGTTCTAGTTCTGTTCTAGTTCTGTTCTAGTTCTGTTCTAGTTCTGTTCTAGTTTCTGTCTAGTTCTGTTCTAGTTCTGTTCTAGTTCTGTTCTAGTTCTGTTCTAGTTCTAGTTCTAGTTCTGTTCTAGTTCTGTTCTAGTTCTAGTTCGGTTCTAGTTCTGTTCTAGTTCTGTTCTAGTTCTGTTCTAGTTCTGTTCTAGTTCTGTTCTAGTTCTGTTCTGTTCTAGTTCTGTTCTAGTTCTGTTCTAGTTCTGTTCTAGTTCTGTTCTAGTTCTGTTCTAGTTCTGTTCTAGTTCTGTTCTAGTTCTGTTCTAGTTCTGTTCTAGTTCTGTTCTAGTTCTGTTCTAGTTCTGTTCTAGTTCTGTTCTAGTTTTCTAGTTGTTCTAGTTCTGTTCTAGTTCTGTTCTAGTTCTGTTCTAGTTCTGTTCTAGTTCTGTTCTAGTTCTGTTCTAGTTCTGTTAGTTCTGTTCTAGTTCTGTTCTAGTTCTGTTCTAGTTCTGTTCTAGTTCTGTTCTAGTTCTGTTCTAGTTCTGTTCTAGTGTTCTAGTTCTGTTCTAGTTCTGTTCTAGTTCTGTTCTAGTTCTGTTCTAGTTCTGTTCTAGTTCTGTTCTAGTTCTGTTCTAGTTTGTTCTAGTCTGTTCTAGTTCTGTTCTAGTTCTGTTCTAGTTCTGTTCTAGTTCTGTTCTAGTTCTGTTCTAGTTCTGTTCTAGTTCTGTTCTAGTGTTCTAGTTCTGTTCTAGTTCTTCTGTTCTAGTTCTGTTCTAGTTCTGTTCTAGTTCTGTTCTAGTTCTGTTCTAGTTGTTCTGTTCTGTTCTAGTTCTGTTCTAGTTTGTTCTGTTTTAGTTTCTGTTCTAGTTTAGTTCTGTTCTAGTTGTTCTAGTTCTGTTCTAGTTCTGTTCTAGTTGTTCTAGTTCTGTTATGTTCTAGTTCTGTTCTAGTTTGTTCTAGTTCTGTTCTAGTTCTGTTCTAGTTCTAGTTCTGTTCTAGTTCTGTTCTAGTTCTGT
>NW_023995022.1:0-92500 GCF_015586225.1 Lucilia sericata
AAACTCGAACTGAACTAGAACTGAACTAGAACTAAACTCGAACTGAACTAGAACTGAACTAGAACTGGAACTGAACTAGAACTGAAATAGAACTGAACTAGAACTAAACTAGAACTAAACTAGAACTAAACTAGAACTAAACTAGAACTAAACTAGAACTAAACTAGAACTAAACTAGAACTAAACTAGAACTGAACAAGTTCTAAATTTCCTTTATTTAGACCCACTGTATTAAATTTAGCACGCGCCTTCAAAATTAGTATAAAATTTGTTATTTTAAAATATTATTTCTTGTTTGATTTCAAAACCTAGACATGCATTTATTGCCAAAGTTAAATTTAGAACTTTTGGCACTTTATTGAAACCCAATTCATATTCATAAATTATTTAAATTAATCTTAATAAAAATCATAAATTTTCTATTTAACTTCCTATTCAAAAAGACGAAAATTCTAGTTTTTAAAAAAAGATTCTAAATTATTGAAAACTTGTTTCAGAAACAAATTATGTCATGATTTAGTTTGAAGGTCACTTTAGTATCTAGTTTTTATATTTTCATATTTCCAAATGTACCAAAAAAACAATCCCCTTTTTTTAATTAGAAAATAATAAAAAATTTTAATAATAAATAAAAAAATAAAAAAAGAATAAATATTTTCGTTTTGTAATTTTATGACAGCAACCATTTATTTTTATGCAAAAAATATCGTAAACAAATTAAACTTTATTAAATAAAAAGTTTATATTTGATTCGTAAATTAAAACTTAACATTTATAAACATAGAGAAAAGAAATAATAAAAATCACAATTGTACCGTATTTACATAAAGCCTTATTTACCATTTTTTTATAAAAATAGAAAAATATACAGGTATTTAAGAATAATATACAAAATAAGGAATAAAAAGTTATTTAGATACTAAAAATCATAGAACTTAAAGTGTTTTGAAATTAGAAAAAAAGTACTTAGAATGATAAAATTTTTGTACCAGATTACAAGTTTTAAAAAAGTACCTTTATTGGTACCTACTGTACTACAATCTGGAGTCGAATTGCCGCATACGTGATCGAGTAGTCTTCACTAAAAATTAGATTTTTTTACCATCAACTCGATTTTCACAAAAAAAATCTATTTTTAACCAGAAATTCAACTTTACTCAAAGTTCAAGTTTAGATATAGTTGTTTTAGCTCTAGTGCTGTTCAAGTTCTGTTTTAGTTCTGATCTAGTTCTGTTGTAGACCTCTTCTAACTTATAGATCATTTTCAGTTCAAGTACAATTTTTTATAATTTCGCTATATTTACGATTATTGTATGTCCTAGTTTAATTCTACTAAAGTTCTAATTCGGTTCTGGTTCAGCTCTGGAATTATTTTGGTTCACTTGTGAATCAATTCTAGCTAAACTTCTGATCAATTTGTGTTCTTTTCTAGGTCACATTGTTCATTTCTTTATCAGTTCGTAATCATTTCTGGTTCAGTCCTGGAACAATTCAGTTATGATTTTAGATCAATTGTATTTTAACTTTGGATCAATTTGCGATTCAAGTTCAGTTCTTGATCAGTTTATCGTTTCTTGATCATTTCTAGTTCACTTCTGGAACCATTCAATTTCAATTCTGGATCAATTCTAGTCTAACTTTTGATCAATTTATAATCTCTTTTTGGTCACTTTTTTCAATTTTATTTTAGTTATTGATCAGTTCACAATTTTGCAGCTCTAGTTCAGTTCTTGATCATCACCTTTTCGCGATAATTTTTAGTTCAGTACCAGATCTATTCTGTATTAACTTTGACGATTTTGTGTCTTTTCTTGATCACTTTTTTCAATTGTAATTCTGTTCTTAATCGTTTCTCGATCATTCTGGAACAGTTGTTGTTCACTTCTGATCAACGTTTGGTCTCTTTTTTCTATTTTAGTTCAGTTCTTAATCAGTTCCTAATCGTTTTCCGATCATTTCTAGTTCAGTTCTGGATCAATAATTTGTGATATCTTCTTGGTCACTATTTTCCTGTTCAGTTCTGATCAGTTCATAATCTTATATTAGTTCAGTTCTAGTTCTGTTTAGTTCTAGTATGTTCTTTTTGTTATAGTCATGTTTAGGTGTTTTAGTTCTGTTATAGTTATGCTTGTTATGTTTAGTTTAGTTTCTAGTTTGTTCTAGATGTTCTAGTTCTGTTATAGTTCTGTTCTAGTCTGTTCTAGTTCTAGTTCTGTTCTAGTTCTGTTATAGTTGTTATAGTTTGTTCTAGTTCTGTTCAGTTCTGTTCTAGTTTGTTCTAGTTCCGTTCTAGTTCCTTTTTAGTTCAAATATAGTTCAGTTGTGGAACAATTCTACTTCACTTCTGGATCAAATCTGTTTAGCTTTTGATAAATTTCCGTCCTGTCTTGTCTTCTAGCTTAGTGCTCGATAAATTCTGAACCATTATCTATGTTCTTTATATTTCTTGGTCAGTTTGAGTTTAGTTCTGGTTTAGTTCGCGATCAGTTGTAGTTAAATTCCTGATCAGTAGTTAAATTCCTGATCAGAAGTTCCATTTCTGGTTTAGTTTAACTTTAGATCAAAGCAAAGTCAGCTCATGATTTCTCGATAAGTGCTAGTTCAGTTCTTGATCAGTTCTAGAGCAGTTATTTAACTTAAACTTTAGTTGTGAATCATTTCTGGTTTAAGAACCTCGTTAACAACGAGTTTTCGTTTTAAAAATTTGACTTCGTAGATCATTTTCAAAACACTTTAAATTTTTTTTATAAAAAATAAAATATTGTTTTTAATTCTTAAACATATTAACTAATATTTACACTTAATAATAAATTTAAACTATATACAGCTTCTTAAGCTATTTTTTAGTTGAAATAACACAGATTTTTTTAAAAAAAAAATTTAATTTTTCAAAACCGTTAAATTTATTTTAAACATAAATTTAACGGTTTTTAAATAAAGTTATTTTCCTTTTTTAACCATTTTTTTTGTTGTTGTTGGGTTAATTTAAACACATATGTACAATTCGTTGGTAAATAGGAAAAGCATAAGGATTTACGAAATTTAAAATCAAATAAAAAATACGACATAAAATAAGAATTTTTTTTACTACCAGCTTCAGAACGGGCCACTGCCAGCAAAGAGGCCAAGCACAGCAAATAGAATACCAAACGGGGATGGGAGGTGGTGGGCATGGTTGTTTGTTTATTTAGGATTTTTAGTTTAAAATGAAATGCTCTGTTGTGGGTTTAAAATTATTATAGTTTTAAAGCACTTTTTTAAGCAAAAAAAAACTTTCGCTTTTATTTTGGAATTTTTTGGAAGTTTTGTGTTTTTTTTCTTTAATTTTAACAAAAAAATATGTTAATTTTTTTGTGTAAATTTGACACTTTTTTGTCGGTTTTAATTTGTTTGATTTTCACTCTCGTTTATGTTGTTATGTTTATTATGATTTTTTTTATAATTTTCATTCAATAAATCGCTTTGTTTAAACTTTTAAAAAGCTTTTTTCTTTGTTATGTTTAGATTTTTTTAATAACTTTTTTTTGTGTTAAACCGATCGTGTTAATGGCTTAAAGCCAACTAAACTGACCACTAAAAACAGTGGCAGTTTAACAACAGACACCATACATATCAAATCAAATCTTGTAGAGGTTTCAAAAAAAACCAACAAAAAAATATAAACATTTTGGTTACTCTTCTCATTCCCCCCCAAACCCCATGATCAACACTCTCAGTTTAAACAAATTTTACTCATTCAGAGCATGCGTAGCCGTACGATCTTGCTTGTTTGCTGGCTAGCGTGTGGAGAGTGTATGTCTGTCTGTCCGTCTGGTCAAAAAAAAAAAAAATTATTTATCATTCACTTTTTTCTTTGTAATTTAACGAGTTTTCTTTTATTTCACCCAATTTCTTTTCAGCAACTAAAGTGACAGTACTTAACAAATACTTTGTACTGGTTTCTTTCTTCTTCCATTAAAAACTGGGTCCATGTTTCTTAGTTTTAATCGTTTTTTTTCACTTTTAGTTTAAATAATTGAAACTGATTTCATGATCATTTCTCTTTAACAGCCGGTCATTAGAGTAAAATAAATAAAAAATACTGGTTTTTTAAAACTGATAAATACAATAAACAACAACTACAACAACAAATACGTTGTTTACTGATAACAATTTTTTTTTTTGTTGCTCTTTCAGTTCAAAACGTTCAATCGATCGCTTCTTGGCTCAATTTCTCTAGATCAATAGTTGTCTGTATGTTTGGGTGTGCGTGTCTGTGGATTTTTTATGACTCTCACTTTTTTGTCTTGCATTTCTTTTTTATTATTATTTACTCGTATGTATAAGTAGGGTTATTTACATGATCTTAATTTATGGTTCTGTTGGACTTTGTTGTTTCTTTTTCAAAGTTTAGGTTCTTCTTCGTTTTTTGTTTTTGTTGTTAATAGTTGCTAATTGAATTGTATTTGACTTCTTAAAGTATTTAGTTTTTATATTAGTTTTTTTCTGTTTATGGAAAATATTTAATGCCCTACAGCTATTTAGAAAGCATATTAAGTACAGTAGTTAAGTATTATTTCTTTCCACCACAGAACTTGTAAAATGCTTAAATCTTAGGAAAATTCTATTGCAAAATAAAAGAAAACAGAAAAACTAGAAAAGAACGGAACAAACAGACAGATGAAGAACAGAACTAGAACAGAACTAGAACAGAACTAGAACAGAACTAGAACAGAACTAGAACAGAACTAAAACAGAACTAAAACAGAACTAGAACTGAACTGGGACAGAACTAGAACAGAACTAGGACAGAACTAGAACAGAACTAGAACAGAACTAGAACAGAACTAGAACAGAACTAGAACAGAACTAGGACAGAACTAGAACAGAACTAGAACAGAACTAGAACAGAACTAGAACAGAACTAGAACAGAACTAGAACAGAACTAGAACAGAACTAGAACAGAACTAGAACAGAACTAGAACAGAACTAGAACTGAACCAGAACAGAACTAGAACAGAACTAGAACAGAACTAGAACAGAACTAGAACAGAACTAGAACAGAACTAGAACAGAAATAGAACAGAACTAGAACAGAACTAGAACAGAACTAGAACAGAACTAGAACAGAACTAGAACAGAACTAGAACAGAACTAGAACAGAACTAGAACAGAACTAGAACAGAACTAGAACAGAACTAGAACAGAACTAGAACAGAACTAGAACAGAATTAGAACAGAACTAGAACAGAACTAGAACAGAACTAGAACAGAACTAGAACAGAACTAGAACAGAACTAGAACAGAACTAGAACAGAACTAGAACAGAACTAGAACTAGAACAGAACTAGAACAGAACTAGAACAGAACTAGAACAGAACTAGAACAGAACTAGAACAGAACTAGAACTAGAAAAGAACTAGAAAAACTCTAGAACAAAACTAGAACAGAACTAGAACAGAACTAGAAAAGAACTAGAACAGAACTATAACAGAACTAGAACAGTCTAGTCGACAGACTGGACTACAGACTGGACTATAGACTAGACTATATAGTAGACTATAGACTAGACTATAGACTAGACTATATAGTAGACTATAGACTAGACTGTAGACTAGACTATAGACTAGACTATAGACTAGACTATAGACTAGACTATAGACTAGACTATAGACTAGACTATAGACTAGACTATAGACTAGACTATAGACTAGACTATAGACTAGACTATAGACTAGACTATAGACTAGACTATAGACTAGACTATAGACTAGACTATAGACTAGACTATAGACTAGACTATAGACTAGACTATAGACTAGACTATAGACTAGACTATAGACTAGACTATAGACTAGACTATAGACTAGACTATAGACTAGACTATAGACTAGACTATAGACTAGACTATAGACTAGACTATAGACTAGACTATAGACTAGACTATAGACTAGACTATAGACTAGACTATAGACTAGACTATAGACTAGACTATAGACTAGACTATAGACTAGACTATAGACTAGACTATAGACTAGACTATAGACTAGACTATAGACTAGACTATAGACTAGACTATAGACTAGACTATAGACTAGACTATAGACTAGACTATAGACTAGACTATAGACTAGACTATAGACTAGACTATAGACTAGACTATAGACTAGACTATAGACTAGACTATAGACTAGACTATAGACTAGACTATAGACTAGACTATAGACTAGACTATAGACTAGACTATAGACTAGACTATAGACTAGACTATAGACTAGACTATAGACTAGACTATAGACTAGACTATAGACTAGACTATAGACTAGACTATAGACTAGACTATAGACTAGACTATAGACTAGACTATAGACTAGACTATAGACTAGACTATAGACTAGACTATAGACTAGACTATAGACTAGACTATAGACTAGACTATAGACTAGACTATAGACTAGACTATAGACTAGACTATAGACCAGACTATAGACTAGACTATAGACTAGACTATAGACTAGACTATAGACTAGACTATAGACTAGACTATAGACTAGACTATAGATTAGACTATAGACCAGACTATAGACTAGACTATAGACTAGACTATAGACTAGACTATAACTAGACTATAGACTAGACTATAGACTAGACTATAGACTAGACTATAGACTAGACTATAGACTAGACTATAGACTAGACTATAGACTAGACTATAGACTAGACTATAGACTAGACTATAGACTAGACTATAGACTAGACTATAGACTAGACTATAGACTAGACTATAGACTAGACTATAGACTAGACTATAGACTAGACTATAGACTAGACTATAGACTAGACTATAGACTAGACTATAGACTAGACTATAGACTAGACTATAGACTAGACTATAGACTAGACTATAGACTAGACTATAGACTAGACTATAGACTAGACTATAGACTAGACTATAGACTAGACTATAGACTAGACTAGACTATAGACTAGACTATAGACTAGACTATAGACTAGACTATAGAATAGTCTATAGAATAGACTATAGAATAGACTATAGAATAGTCTATAGAATAGACTATAGAATAGACTATAGATTAATCGTAGTTGAATTCAAAGTCGTTGTAGTAGTAAACCTGTCTTTCTATTGCATTATTTCGCTTTGCAAATATGATTGTTTCCACCTTGACGTATTTATTAAAAAAAAATATTTCCCCCTGTTGTTTTTTCAATAAATATTTCCTATACCTTTTATACTAGTACATTTTTCAAAATAAAATTTTATATACAATTTCCTATACTAACTAATCTCTGTCTATATAGTCAAACAAAAACCAACTATTATTACCTTCATAGTAGTAGATCTTTTAGCACAAGGCGGAAGTAAATTCTTCATATATTTTGTTTATAATAAATGACTAATAAATAATAAAATATACAACAGTAAATTTATACATAATTATGTAGCCAGTGCAAAAAACGATTTAATTTTTCTTTATCAACAGCTTCTTTTTAACAATTTATTTTACCAATCTCTGTTAAATTTCGTCTGATTTGTACTTCACCTACATTTTTTGTTTAAGATAAACTGAAGATTTTTTGTGTTTGTGTCTTAATTTAAATTCATTTTGATTCTTTTATGTTTTTAAGTTGTTTTGTATAAAATTTAAATATTTTTTTGTTTAAAGAAATGTTTTGTGTCAAATAACAAAAGCAGCCGTTACTTTAGTTATGCATTTATTTGATTTAAACTTATAATTAATTAATTTTTAAGTTAAAGTGCATTAAAACCCGTTTTGAAAACAGTTCTTTTATATGCCGGAAAAAGATTATGTAAATTATGCCCTAAAATAGGCTTTTAATTTAAATTTATTTTAGCTCCTAACTATTGATGATTAATTGTTTGTTTTTGTCTATTCTTTCTCTTTACAGCTGTTTTACTTTAAAGATGAGTTATAATATGTTAATTGTTTATTTATTTTAAATCTTTATAAACAAATTTATTGTTAAACTTAAATCTACAAATTACAAACTTTAAAAAAATTTACTTTTGGGTCTTAATAAAAGTGTTTAAATATTAAGTTATTATATATTCATAAAATGTTTATAATTTTTGTTTTTTTGTTAAGTTGACTATAGTTAATAACTAAAGTGTGAAATGTTAATCAAATATAGACATACTATATACTATTATTATGTTTATTTGTATCTGCCTACATAAATAATTTTAAACACGTGAGTTTTATTTGTACTAAATTGGGCAGAAATGTAAATTTTATAAAAATATAAACATTAAAAAGCAGGAACTTAAAGTTGCTAAATAAAAAGGTTTTCCTTAATATATATAAATTTAGTATATGTTAATGAACTACATCAGTCATGGGCATTTAGTATAAATTATAGACGTGTGCAGCTTGCCGTACATGTACACACGTACACCATAGTGTGGACTAAAGTTTATATTTTATAGAATATAGTCTATAGTCTAGTCTATAGTCTAGTCTATAGTCTAGTCTATAGTCTAGTCTATAGTCTAGTCTATAGTCTAGTCTATAGTCTAGTCTATAGTCTAGTCTATAGTCTAGTCTATAGTCTAGTCTATAGTCTAGTCTATAGTCTAGTCTATAGTCTAGTCTATAGTCTAGTCTATAGTCTAGTCTATAGTCTAGTCTATAGTCTAGTCTATAGTCTAGTCTATAGTCTAGTCTATAGTCTAGTCTATAGTCTAGTCTATAGTCTAGTCTATAGTCTAGTCTATAGTCTAGTCTATAGTCTAGTCTATAGTCTAGTCTATAGTCTAGTCTATAGTCTAGTCTATAGTCTAGTCTATAGTCTAGTCTATAGTCTAGTCTATAGTCTAGTCTATAGTCTAGTCTATAGTCTAGTCTATAGTCTAGTCTATAGTCTAGTCTATAGTCTAGTCTATAGTCTAGTCTATAGTCTAGTCTATAGTCTAGTCTATAGTCTAGTCTATAGTCTAGTCTATAGTCTAGTCTATAGTCTAGTCTATAGTCTAGTCTATAGTCTAGTCTGTAGAAGTCAATCGGAACTAGTTATCTAAGTGAATCTTAGGATTGGGAAAAAGAGTTCATTATAAACAGCAGACATTACTTAACTCTTTCTAAGTAATTCAAAAGTAATAGTGCGGCTAAAAGTATACTTTACTGTTTACAAGTTAACATGTAACAAAATTTCGTTGTTGGTCTGCTTTAAATGTTCATTCCTTAACAAGCTTGCAATCTGCCACATAATGATTGATAGACATGCATATGTATAGCAAGAGAAAAGAAAATCTTAAAGAAATTATAAAACATACAAATGATTAAATGAATTGGAAGCTAATCTAGCAACTACAGATACTACGATACTCCATACGCCATGCAACCCACTAATCATTGACTACAAACCAAACTAACAGAAATTATCTTAAAACAAGCAAATACAACATATCCACTACTAGTACTCGCAATGTGTACGATGATGTATGATTTTCCCCCCAAAAAAAGCAAATAATTCAATAGACCAAAAAACAACAAGTACGAAAAAAAAAAAATTATAAAATCATGATTTCGATGAAAATTGATTTCACATGATTTACCGATCAATATTTTCTAAGACACAAATTGCCATATATTTATTTTTGTAACAAACTCCTCTTCCCCTCACTATATACCTCTGCTGATTATTTTTTGGGCAAATAATTTTCTAATGTCATGGTGGTCAATTGAAAGATGAAAATGATGACCGTTAGAGGTTTAACTATGGAAAAAAAAAGTAAACAAATATGTATAATCACATCGTTAGTTATGATGCAGTGTTGGAAACATGGAGATGCTGAGAATGGCGCTTCACTGCTTCAACTTAGCCATAAAAGTAGTAGAAGAAAAAACAGGCAGAAAAGCGTGAAACACGTAGAGATATAATGAGTGATTTGTGGTTTTGGTTACTACAGTTGAAATATAAGGATTTTTTTATTTGAATTATAAAGGAAACTATTTATTAATAATTTATTTGTAGAGCATGTGAGTAAGGATAAAAGACGAGGGATTGAGTAGGAAGTTTTGAATATAACAAAAGTGCAGACTAGTCTGTAGTTTAGACTAAAGACTAGGCTTTAGTACACACTATAGATTTGACTGTTGTTCTGATTATACACTCGACTATAGGCTAAACTATAGTCCAGACTATGGGCTAACTATAGTCCAGACTATAGACTAGACTATAGTCCAGACTATAGACTAGACTATAGTCCAGACTATAGTGTAGACTATAGTCCAGACTATAGTTTAGACTATAGTCCAGACTATAGACTAAACTTTTGACTAGACTACAGTCCAGACTATAGACTAGACTTTTGACCTTAGACTGTAGACTAAACTTTAGTCCAGACTATAGACTATACTGTAGTTCAGACTATATACTAGACTATAGTCCAGACTATAGACTATACTATTGTCCATACTATAGACTAAACTATAGTCCAGACAACAGTCTTAACTATAGTCCAGACTTATACTGTAAACTATAGTCCAGACAATAGACTAAACTATAGGCCAGACTATAGACTAGACTATAGTCCAGACCTTATACTAGACTATAGTCCAGACTACGGGCTATACTATAGTCCAGACTGTAGACTAGACTATAATCCAGACTATGGACTAGACTGTAGGTCAGACTACAGACTAGACTATTGTCCAGACTATATTCTATACTATAGTCCAGACTATATTCTAACTATAGTCCAAACTCTAGACTATAGTCCAGGCTATAGACTAGACTGTAGTCCAGACTATAAACTAAACTATAGTTCAGACTATAGACTAATGTATAGTCCAGACTATAGACGAGACTACAGTCCATACTATAGACTATACTATAGTCCAGACTATAGACTAGACTATGGTCCAGACTATAGACTAGACTATGGTCCAGACTATAGACTAGACTATTGTCCAGACTATAGACTAAACTATAGTCCATACTATAGACTAGACTATAGTCCAGACTATAGACTAGACTATAGTCCCGACTATAGTTTAGACTATAGTCCAGACTATAGTTTAGACTATAGTCCAGACTATAGACTAACTTTTGACTAGACTACAGTCCAGACTATAGACTAGACTTTTGACCTTAGACTGTAGACTAAACTTTAGTCCAGACTATAGACTATACTGTAGTTCAGACTATATACTAGACTATAGTCCAGACTATAGACTATACTATTGTCCATACTATAGACTAAACTATAGTCCAGACAACAGTCTTACTATAGTCCAGACTTATACTGTAACTATAGTCCAGACAATAGACTAAACTATAGGCCAGACTATAGACTAGACTATAGTCCAGACCTTATACTAGACTATAGTCCAGACTACGGGCTATACTATAGTCCAGACTGTAGACTAGACTATAATCCAGACTATGGACTAGACTGTAGGTCAGACTACAGACTAGACTATTGTCCAGACTATATTCTATACTATAGTCCAGACTATATTCTAAACTATAGTCCAAACTCTAGACTATAGTCCAGGCTATAGACTAGACTGTAGTCCAGACTATAAACTAAACTATAGTTCAGACTATAGACTAATGTATAGTCCAGACTATAGACGAGACTACAGTCCATACTATAGACTATACTATAGTCCAGACTATAGACTAGACTATGGTCCAGACTATAGACTAGACTATTGTCCAGACTATAGACTAAACTATAGTCCATACTATAGACTAGACTATAGTCCAGACTATAGACTAGACTATAGTCCCGACTATAGACTAAACTATAGTCCAGACTATAGATTAAACTATAGTCCAGACTATAGATTAGACTATAGTACATAGTATATATAGACTAGACTATAGTCCATGCTATAGACTAGACTATAGTCCAGACTATCTACTAGACTATAGTCCAGACTACGGACTAGACTATTGGCCAGACTGTAGACTAGACTATAATCCTGACTATGGACTAGACTATACTCCAGACTACAGACTAGACTATAGTCCAGACTATAGACTAGACTATAGTCCATACTATAGACTAGACTATAGTCCAGACTATAGACTAGACTATAGTCCCGACTATAGACTAGACTATAGTCCCGACTATAGACTAAACTATAGTCCAGACTATAGATTTGACTATAGTACAGACTATAGACTATACTATAGTCCAGACTTTAGACTAGACTATAGTCCAGACTATAGACTAGACTATAGTCCAGACTATAGACTAGACTATAGTCCAGACTATAGACTAGATTATAGACTAGACTATAGTCCAGACTATAGACGAAACTATAGTCCAGACTATAGACTAGACCATAGTCCAGACTATAGACTAGATTATAGACTAGACTATAGTCCAGACTATAGACTAAACTATAGTCCAGACTATAGACTAGACCATAGTCCAGACTGGAGACTAAACTACAGTCCAGACTATAGACCAGACTACAGTCCAGACTATAGTCCTAGCTTTCGACTATACTCTAGACCGAACTATAGTATACCACCGTCCAGACTTTATTCTATACTATAGTATAATCCAGACTAAGGACTAGACTATAGTCCAGTCATTAGACTGGACCATAGTCCAGATTATAGACTAGACTATTTTCCAGACTATTGACTAGACTGTAGTCCAGACTATAAACTAGTCTTTAGTGCAGATTATAGACTAGTTTATAGATTACACTATTGTCCAGACTGTAGAATATATTGGAGTTGAGACTTAGACTATACTATAGTCCACACTATACACTGGACTATAGTACAGATTACGGACTAAACTATAATACAGACTAAAAACTAGACTATAGTCCAGACTATGAATTGTATTATAGTCCAGACTATAAATTGTACTACAGTCCAGACTATGCTATAGTCCAGATTATAAACTAGACTATAGTTCATTATATATACTATAGTGTAGTCTAAAGTTTACGTTATACTCCATAGTCTGGTCTACAGTATAGTAAATATTATAGACTATAGTATAGTCTATAATATGGACTATAGCAGACAATAGACTAGACTATAGTCCGGACAATAAACTGTAATTTTTGTTTGTGTCCTTCGTCAGTCTGTTCAAATTTATTGTTTATTTCTTAAATTTATAAAATTTATGACATTATTTCCCAATAAAATTTTATTGTTTAAATTTACCTACTGCCTAAATAAGATATACATATTTCTAATATGATCTCTATTGTAACATATATTTTATAAGACAAGTTGGCTGAATTAAATCAAAGTCTTTAATTTTATAGTCACGTAACATATGAGGATGTATGATGGATAGATGGAAGCATGCTTATAGCTGCTGTAGTTTATTAGCTGCATGATAATTGTCTTTCTATATGTTTGATATCAATAGTCAAAAAAGAAAACATCAATGCCAATCAAAAACTTGAGCACGTATGTAATTCCCATGAATTTTTTTTATTTTTTTTTTCAAATAATATTTTCTATAGATTTTGGATACATGTACAAATAAGAACAATGACTACAAAAATAAACTATTAAAAACTATTTGCTACTGACAGTACAAACACCTGAACACTAGCAGCAGTTCATGGTGGTGGCTAGTTCGAGTATGTATCCACTCGTCAACGGTTTAAGTAGCAAAAACATTATTTCAAGTTGTAAATTTCTTGTATTCTTATGCTACATGACTTTATTAAATAGAGCGATACAAATCAATTCATATGTTTAATTTAAACGTGCTTTAAAGATGAACGAACACAGAAGCTTTCAATATTCTCAAAATCATATTGTGTATAATTTTTCTTTGTTTTGCTTTAAATCCAAATATGATTTCTAAATTATTTAATCAGTTTTTGTTGGGCTTAGCATAAGAAAAAAATGTTGGAATTAAGTTCCTTAAAGGTCATTCACAATAGGTTCAAAACAATTTTGCAATATAGCGTGAGATAAAATCTAATAAAACAAATAACTGGTGCAGTAACGAAGAGAGAGAGAGAGAGCAAGTTACATGGGTAAAAGATAGAGTTTCTAGAAATTAAACTCTCGGGAAAATTAAAAGATAAAGATTTTTGCATTTATTATGAGAACTAAAAATCCATCGACTACACTATAGACTAGACTATAGACTAGACTATAGTCTAGACTATAGACTAGACTATAGACTAGACTATAGACTAGACTATAGACTAGACTATAGACTAGACTATAGACTAGACTATAGACTAGACTATAGACTAGACTATAGACTAGACTATAGACTAGACTATAGACTAGACTATAGACTAGACTATAGACTAGACTATAGACTAGACTATAGACTAGACTATAGACTAGACTATAGACTAGACTATAGACTAGACTATAGACTAGACTATAGACTAGACTATAGACTAGACTATAGACTAGACTATAGACTAGACTATAGACTAGACTATAGACTAGACTATAGACTAGACTATAGACTAGACTATAGACTAGACTATAGACTAGACTATAGACTAGACTATAGTCTATAGTCTAGTCTATAGACTAAACTATAGACTAAACTATAGACTAGACTATAGACTAGACTATAGACTAGACTATAGACTAGACTATAGACTAGACTATAGACTAGACTATAGACTAGACTATAGACTAGACTATAGACTAGACTATAGACTAGACTATAGACTAGACTATAGACTAGACTATAGACTAGACTATAGACTAGACTATAGACTAGACTATAGACTAGACTATAGACTAGACTATAGACTAGACTATAGACTAGACTATAGACTAGACTATAGACTAGACTATAGACTAGACTATAGACTAGACTATAGACTAGACTATAGACTAGACTATAGACTAGACTATAGACTAGACTATAGACTAGACTATAGACTAGACTATAGACTAGACTATAGACTAGACTATAGACTAGACTATAGACTAGACTATAGACTAGACTATAGACTAGACTATAGACTAGACTATAGACTAGACTATAGACTAGACTATAGACTAGACTATAGACTAGACTATAGACTAGACTATAGACTAGACTATAGACTAGACTATAGACTAGACTATAGACTAGACTATAGACTAGACTATAGACTAGACTATAGACTAGACTATAGACTAGACTATAGACTAGACTATAGACTAGACTATAGACTAGACTATAGACTAGACTATAGACTAGACTATAGACTAGACTATAGACTAGACTATAGACTAGACTATAGACTAGACTATAGACTAGACTATAGACTAGACTATAGACTAGACTATAGACTAGACTATAGACTAGACTATAGACTAGACTATAGACTAGACTATAGACTAGACTATAGACTAGACTATAGACTAGACTATAGACTAGACTATAGACTAGACTATAGACTAGACTATAGACTAGACTATAGACTAGACTATAGACTAGACTATAGACTAGACTATAGACTAGACTATAGACTAGACTATAGACTAGACTATAGACTAGACTATAGACTAGACTATAGACTAGACTATAGACTAGACTATAGACTAGACTATAGACTAGACTATAGACTAGACTATAGACTAGACTATAGACTAGACTATAGACTAGACTATAGACTAGACTATAGACTAGACTATAGACTAGACTATAGACTACTATAGACTAGACTATAGATTAGACTAGACTATAGACTAGACTATAGACTAGACTATAGATTAGACTAGACTATAGACTAGACTATAGACTAGACTATAGACTAGACTATATAGACTAGACTATAGACTAGACTAGACTAGACTATAGACTAGACTATAGACTAGACTATAGACTAGACTATAGACTAGACTATAGACTAGACTATAGACTAGACTATAGACTAGACTATAGACTAGACTATAGACTAGACTATAGACTAGACTATAGACTAGACTATAGACTAGACTATAGACTAGACTATAGACTAGACTATAGACTAGACTATAGACTAGACTATAGACTAGACTATAGACTAGACTATAGACTAGACTATAGACTAGACTATAGACTAGACTATAGACTAGACTATAGACTAGACTATAGACTAGACTATAGACTAGACTATAGACTAGACTATAGACTAGACTATAGACTAGACTATAGACTAGACTATAGACTAGACTATAGACTAGACTATAGACTAGACTATAGACTAGACTATAGACTAGACTATAGACTAGACTATAGACTAGACTATAGACTAGACTATAGACTAGACTATAGACTAGACTATAGACTAGACTATAGACTAGACTATAGACTAGACTATAGACTAGACTATAGACTAACTATAGACTAGACTATAGACTAGACTATAGACTAGACTATAGACTAGACTATAGACTAGACTATAGACTACTATAGACTAGACTATAGACTAGACTATAGACTAGACTATAGACTAGACTATAGACTAGACTATAGACTAGACTATAGACTAGACTATAGACTAGACTATAGACTAGACTATAGACTAGACTATAGACTAGACTATAGACTAGACTATAGACTAGACTATAGACTAGACTATAGACTAGACTATAGACTAGACTATAGACTAGACTATAGACTAGACTATAGACTATAGACTAGACTATAGACTAGACTATAGACTAGACTATAGACGAGACTAGACTAGACTATAGACTAGACTATAGACTAGACTATAGACTAGACTATAGACTAGACTATAGACTAGACTATAGACTAGACTATAGACTAGACTATAGACTAGACTATAGACTAGACTATAGACTAGACTATAGACTAGACTATAGACTAGACTATATAGATAGATATAGGATGAATTGGAACCCCTTGTTTTAATATGAAGTTTTTCAAACAGATCAATTTATTATTATTTTTTCTACTTTTGCTCAAAAAATTTCTAAGTAGCCAACGACAATTTGGAAGTAGTGCAGCATCCTACATCGTAGGCTGACTCTTGGTTATGATGATTATTTTGTTATTGTTGTTTATTCCATGGAACCATTCATTCATTCGTTCAGTTACTCAGTCATTCATGGTGTCATTAAAATCAGTCTGTCTGGCGTTTTGAGTCAATAATTTTGTTGTTGTTGTTTAGTTCACTAGAGTGTGTACTGTTGAGTTGATATTGTGTGGAAACACGTAAAACCTAATTTCTAACTGCTTTTCCTACGCTTCAAAAAATGTGTTTGGTTTACTACAGTGGGTTATGCGAATTGAATTTTTCGTGAAAATTTGGGTTTTTAGTGAAAAATTGAATTCTAGCGAAAATTTTGATTTTTAGTAAAATTTTTATTTTGAGTGAAAATTTGGATTTTTAGTAAGAATTTAGATTTTTAGTAAGAATTTAGATTTTTTTTGTGAAAATTTGGATTTTTTACTAAAATTTGGAATTTTAAAGAAAAATCCGGGTTTTAATGAAACATATTTATTATGTCCCACAGTCTTTCACCTCACATGTATATTGAATTATTTGGAATAATCGCTACGAGCTACAAAAATCCTCTTCTTAACCTACTCCAATCCAAGCATGAGTACAAAACAGAAAATTAATACAAATATAAATGCTTCCAACAAAAAAAAAAAAAAAAACGAAAAATCACGTTGCAATTTATATAGTTTTTGTTGAACGTGGATCACTTGAAGCACACGCTTCTTCAGCTTGTTTGAATTGAAATATTTTCCATTGATTTTTTTACTGCCTGCCAATCGAATGATGTGGAAATATCAAACGCAAAACTAATCTCATGTTTGTTTTTCCAGCATAAATATTTTTCGTTTTTTTTTCTTTTTGGGCCAAACTTCTAATTTTTATTGAAAAATTTAAAGTATGGCCTGTAAAACAACACACTATAATTATCTGGTTTGGTTGTTACAAAGCAGCAGCAGCATCATCAGCAGTAGTTGATGATTTTGTGCAATCAGCTCTAAAAAGAGGTATGTAAGTGAATACTGTCTTAGAAGATGCTTATTATGAGGTTTCCAAAATCATCATTCAGGGTTTTATAGTTCAAGACTTGTTGGCGCATATGAATTATTTTTTGAGTTTTTTTGGGGTTTTTCTATTTGCGAAACATTTTTGACTGTTTTACATATTTAGTTTGAATAACATTTTTTTAAACATTTGGTATTTTATCAAATGATGGGAAAATTGATTATGTATATCATTGAACTGAACTAGGACTGAACTGAACTAGAACTAGAACTGAACTAGAACTGAACTAGAACTGAACTAGAACTGAACTATAACTGAACTATAACTGAACTATAACTGAACTATAACTGAACTAGAACTGAACTAGAAACTGAACTAGAACTGAACTAGAACTGAACTAGAACTGTACTAGAACTGAACTAGAACTGAACTATAACTGAACTATAACTGAACTATAACTGAACTAGAACTGAACTAGAACTGAACTAGAACTGAACTAGAACTGAACTAGAACTGAACTAGAATGACTAGAACTGAACTAGAACTGAACTAGAACTGAACTAGAACGACTAGAACTGAACTGAACTAGAACTGAACTAGAACTGAACTAGAACTGAACTAGAACTGAACTAGAACTGAACTAGAACTGAACTAGAACTGAACTAGAACTGAACTAGAACTGAACTAGAACTGAACTAGAACTGAACTAGAACTGAACTAGAACTGAACTAGAACTGAACTAGAACTGAACTAGAACTGAACTAGAACTGAACTAGAACTGAACTAGAACTGAACTAGAACTGAACTAGAACTGAACTAGAACTGAACTAGAACTGAACTAGAACTGAACTAGAACTGAACTAGAACTGAACTAGAACTGAACTAGAACTGAACTAGAACTGAACTAGAACTGAACTAGAACTGAACTAGAACTGAACTAGAACTGAACTAGAACTGAACTAGAACTGAACTAGAACTGAACTAGAACTGAACTAGAACTGAACTAGAACTGAACTAGAACTGAACTAGAACTGAACTAGAACTGAACTAAACTGAACTAGAACTGAACTAGAACTGAACTGAACTAGAACTGAACTAGAACTGGCACTCGAATGAACTAGAACTGAACTAGAACTGAACTAGAACTGACTGAACTAGAACTGAACTAGAACTGAACTAGAACTGAACTAGAACTGAACTAGAACTGAACTAACGAACTCGAACTAGAACTGGAACTAGAACTGAACTAGAACTGACACTAGAACTGAACTTAGAACTGAACTAGAACTGAACTAGAACTGAACTAGAACTGAACTAGACTGAACTAGAACTAACTAGAACTGAACTAGAGACTAGAACTAGAAATGAACTAGAACTGAACTTAGAAAACTGAACTCCGAACTGAACTAGAACTGAACTAAAACTGAACTAGAACTGAAACTAGAATCTGAACTCGAACCTGTCTGAAACTAGAGAACTGAACTAGAACTGAACTAACTGAACTAGAACTGAACTAGAACTGAAACTAGAACTGAACTAGAACGAACTAGAACTGAACTAGAACTGAACTAGAACTGAACTAGAACTGAAACTAGAACTGAACTAGAACTGAAACTAGAACTGAACTAGAACGAACTAGAACTGAACTAGAACTGAACTAGAACTGAACTAGAACTGAACTAGAACTGAACTAGAACTGAACTAGAACTGAACCTAGAACTGAACTAGAACTGAACTAGAACTGAACTGGAACTAGAACTAGAACTGAACTAGAACTGAACTAGAACTGAACTAGAACTGAACTAGAACTGAACTAGAACTGAACTAGAACTGAACTAGAACTGAACTAGAACTGAACTAGAACTGAACTAGAACTGAAACTAGAGACTGAACCTAGAACTGAACTAGAACTTGAACTAGAACTGACCTACCTGAACTGAACTCGAACTGAACTAGAACTGAACTAGAACTGAACTAGAACTGAACTAGAACTAGAACTGAACTAAAACTGCATTAGAACGGAATTGAACCAGTACTTAACCAGAACTGTGCTACAAATCACTTATTTATTTTTTTCAATATTCATCAATGAATTAAGAATAAATTACTACAAATCATCATCAGACAAGGACATGACCTGACATTTATTTTAATAACTGCACACTACAGGTGGTACTACATGTTCAAAACACATACACACTTGATCTACTCCAGCTCTTGCTCTCATATTATATGTAAAATTGATCAACATTACTAATCTTGTTAACAAGCATGAGTGGGCTTGTTAAAACATGTTTAAACTTAATGTAGGCATCTTCGTTTTTCTGCTGCAATAATTGGCAAACATGTTCCAGTTCTCTTAAGACAAATGAGTTACATTTACCCATACACAAATCTAGATTCAATATTCTTTTCAGGCGCTTAAGATCAAAGGAGTTAGTTAAAAAACCAAATATTGATTAATAAGAGGAAGTTCTTTTTTGTGGCCAAAAACTTGTTGGTAAAGATCACCCACATTATGTAATATTTCTTTAGATACTACATGTAGTTTTTCCATATTTGTTGATTTTACCATATTTTCAATTTTAATTTCCAGCTTTTTGTTGTTCTTTAAGTTGTAATAGGAAAATTTGTCAGTTAATAGAGTCGTGATATTAAAACACGTTTGTTTGTTATTAATTTTTTGTTAGTTTTATTTGTGTGTATGAGGAGTTTTGGGCTTGACCACCTAGCACAGGTAAAAAGTAGGGGTATTCATATGAGGCAACTAAAGAGGGCTCTAAAAAGTACAAAACAGAAGTAGAACAGAACTAAAACTAGAACAGAACTAGAACAGATCTAGAACAGAACTAGAACAGGACTAGAACAGAACTAGAACAGAACTAGAACAGAACTAGAACAGAACTAGAACAGAACTAGAACAGAACTAGAACAGAACTAGAACAGAACTAGAACAGAACTAGAACAGAACTAGAACAGAACTAGAACAGAACTAGAACAGAACTAGAACAGAACTAGAACAGAACTAGAACAGAACTAGAACAGAACTAGAACAGAACTAGAACAGAACTAGAACAGAACTAGAACAGAACTAGAACAGAACTAGAACAGAACTAGAACAGAACTAGAACAGAACTAGAACAGAACTAGAACAGAACTAGAACAGAACTAGAACAGAACTAGAACAGAACTAGAACAGAACTAGAACAGAACTAGAACAGAACTAGAACAGAACTAGAACATAACTAGAACATAACTAGAACATAACTAGAAACAGAACTAGAACAGAACTAGAACAGAACTAGAACAGAAATAGAACAGAACTGAACTAGAACTTAACTCGAACCGAACTAAAACTCTACGAGAACTGAACTAGAACTCAACCAGAACCAGAACTGAACTTAAGATTAACTAAATTTAGACGAAGTCTTTCTCACACTCATTTCTGCAACCAGGAAACGTTTCCTTTCATTAAATAAACGTATAAGAAATAGTATGAAAAGAAACCCCCCGAAAGGCTGCAGCACATGAGCTTCCCTTACTCCCAAATCCACCAAATCTTGCAGTCTGGCAAAACAAAATCTTTCACATCTTCCAAAAGTCATTGACTTTCCAAAATTACCCTTCTTAAGGCTCAAAACAACAATGCACTCTCACAACAAATGTAGTACAATAACAAGATGTAATGCCTGGAGTAAGGTATGAGGTAATGCAAAGGGTAAGGACTTTTTAATCCATTTATACAAATCATATAAACATTTTGCAACATTAATACGAATATACAAGGTCTCTAAGGATACTTGAAATTAAATTTCTGACTGCATACAGCCAGGCAAGCAGTCGTTCATTGAAATATGAATTTTTTCTTATATTTTTTGGCAACTTTTAAGCCTTTTTTGTCATTACCCAAAATTTGTATATAAAGGAGGTAATGTGCAATTTTTGCCAAAAAAATAAAACAACGAAAAAAATTTAATCAAATAATGAAACAAAATCATGTTTTATTATTTTGTCATAATTTTTGTTGTTGTTTTTCAACCAAGATTTCATGTCGAATTTACACGTTAATGCATGCATTTGCAGGCAATTAATTAGGACTTTTCATTAAAAAGAACATCCTTGGGGAAGCAGAAGTTTTTTGTATAACATTTTTCAAACGTTTCCCAAAAACCGAAAAAAAAAACAAATAGAAGGACCTCTCCACTTGCCCTTAAGAGAAGAAGAAAATAAAAGGATACAATATTTTTTTGTAAAACAAAGCCTAAGTAATGAAAAGGGGGAAGAAATTTCCTAAACAAAAATTTTATTATAACTTTAAGTTTAAATAATGTTATAAAGAAACTTCTTCTACTTTTTAAACTCTACTTTAACTAAAATCTTAAGCTTTGCCTGCTAAGACCACCTGTGGCTATTTGTGATTACACTTTAAATATGTTCATAAACTAAAGAAATCTAGACATATATTGTAAGCTGGCAAAAACACTGACCTAACCAAGAAAGAAGGCTTCTGCTAGAAGAAACCTTCTATACACAATGTGTCTGGAAAACAATCACTGTTAGCCGGCGCCTTGTATCATGTTTATGACACATGATGATGATTATTGTAATGGCCAAATAGTGGTCAATATATTTGTGGTTTTTGTATCTGCAAGTAAGAACTCCTCCTACAAGTACAAGTCCCGCTCTATAGTTCTGTTCATAGTTAATTTAGATTAAATGAGTTGGTATTTCTAATTTATTGGTCATGTGAAAGAAAACCTTTTAGGTATAGGAATCTCTCATTTTTTGTTGTAAGAGAGTAAAGGTTCTGTTCTTGTCTGGGTTTAGGGAAAATGTAATGTTCCTACATTAAGGGTATTCACGATATGAGGAAAACTTATCGCTCTAGAATCAATGGTAAATATCTTGCAACTCTTCGTCAATATTCTAGTCTATAGTCTAGTCTATAGTCTAGTCTATAGTCTAGTCTATAGTCTAGTCTATAGTCTAGTCTATAGTCTAGTCTATAGTCTAGTCTATAGTCTAGTCTATAGTCTAGTCTATAGTCTAGTCTATAGTCTAGTCTATAGTCTAGTCTATAGTCTAGTCTATAGTCTAGTCTATAGTCTAGTCTATAGTCTAGTCTATAGTCTAGTCTATAGTCTAGTCTATAGTCTAGTCTATAGTCTAGTCTATAGTCTAGTCTATAGTCTAGTCTATAGTCTAGTCTATAGTCTAGTCTATAGTCTAGTCTATAGTCTAGTCTATAGTCTAGTCTATAGTCTAGTCTATAGTCTAGTCTATAGTCTAGTCTATAGTCTAGTCTATAGTCTAGTCTATAGTCTAGTCTATAGTCTAGTCTATAGTCTAGTCTATAGTCTAGTCTATAGTCTAGTCTATAGTCTAGTCTATAGTCTAGTCTATAGTCTAGTCTATAGTCTAGTCTATAGTCTAGTCTATAGTCTAGTCTATAGTCTAGTCTATAGTCTTGTCTATAGTCTAGTCTATAGTCTAGTCTATAGTCTAGTCTATAGTCTAGTCTATAGTCTAGTCTATAGTCTAGTCTATAGTCTAGTCTATAGTCTAGTCTATAGTCTAGTCTATAGTCTAGTCTATAGTCTAGTCTATAGTCTAGTCTATAGTCTAGTCTATAGTCTAGTCTATAGTCTAGTCTATAGTCTAGTCTATAGTCTATAGTCTAGTCTATAGTCTAGTCCATAGTCTATAGTCTAGTCTATAGTCTAGTCTATAGTCTAGTCTATAGTCTAGTCTATAGTCTAGTCTATAGTCTAGTCCTATAGTCTAGTCCTATAGTCTAGTCTATAGTCTAGTCTATAGTCTAGTCTATAGTCTAGTCTATAGTCTAGTCTATAGTCCTAGTCTATAGTCTAGTCTATAGTCTAGTCTATAGTCTAGTCTATAGTCTAGTCTATAGTCTAGTCTATAGTCTAGTCTATAGTCTAGTCTATAGTCTAGTCTATAGTCTAGTCTATAGTCTAGTCTATAGTCTAGTCTATAGTCTAGTCTATAGTCTAGTCTATAGTCCTAGTCTATAGTCTAGTCTATAGTCTAGTCTATAGTCTAGTCTATAGTCTAGTCTATAGTCTAGTCTATAGTCTAGTCTATAGTCTAGTCTATAGTCTAGTCTATAGTCTAGTCTATAGTCTAGTCTATAGTCTAGTCTATAGTCTAGTCTATAGTCTAGTCTATAGTCTAGTCTATAGTCTAGTCTATAGTCTAGTCTATAGTCTAGTCCTATAGTCTAGTCTATAGTCTAGTCTATAGTCTAGTCTATAGTCTAGTCTATAGTCTAGTCTATAGTCTAGTCTATAGTCTAGTCTATAGTCTAGTCTATAGTCTAGTCTATAGTCTAGTCTATAGTCTAGTCTATAGTCTAGTCTATAGTCTAGTCTATAGTCTAGTCTATAGTCTAGTCTATAGTCTAGTCTATAGTCTAGTCTATAGTCTAGTCTATAGTCTAGTCTATAGTCTAGTCTATAGTCTAGTCTATAGTCTAGTCTATAGTCTAGTCTATAGTCTAGTCTATAGTCTAGTCTATAGTCTAGTCTATAGTCTAGTCTATAGTCTAGTCTATAGTCTAGTCTATAGTCTAGTCTATAGTCTAGTCTATAGTCTAGTCCATAGTCTAGTCTATAGTCTAGTCTATAGTCTAGTCTATAGTCTAGTCTATAGTCTAGTCTATAGTCTAGTCTATAGTCTAGTCTACAGTCTAGTCTATAGTCTAGTCTATAGTCTAGTCTATAGTCTAGTCTATAGTCTAGTCTATAGTCTAGTCTACAGTCTAGTCTATAGTCTAGTCTATAGTCTAGTCTATAGTCTAGTCTATAGTCTAGTCTACAGTCTAGTCTATAGTCTAGTCTATAGTCTAGTCTATAGTCTAGTCTATAGTCTAGTCTATAGTCTAGTCTATAGTCTAGTCTATAGTCTAGTCTATAGTCTAGTCTATAGTCTAGTCTATAGTCTAGTCTATAGTCTAGTCTATAGTCTAGTCTATAGTCTAGTCTATAGTCTAGTCTATAGTCTTGTCTATAATCTAGTCTATAGTCTAGTCTATAGTCTAGTCTATAGTCTAGTCTATAGTCTAGTCTATAGTCTAGTCTATAGTCTAGTCTATAGTCTAGTCTATAGTCTAGTCTATAGTCTAGTCTATAGTCTAGTCTATAGTCTAGTCTATAGTCTAGTCTATAGTCTAGTCTATAGTCTAGTCTATAGTCTAGTCTATAGTCTAGTCTATAGTCTAGTCTATAGTCTAGTCTATAGTCTTGTCTATAGTCTTGTCTATAGTGTAGTCTATAGTCTTGTCTATAGTCTTGTCTATAGTCTAGTCTATAGTCTAGTCTATAGTCTAGTCTATAGTCTAGTCTATAGTCTAATCTATAGTCTATAGTCCAGTCTATAGTCCAGTCTATAGTCCAGTCTATAGTCCAGTCTATAGTCCAGTCTATAGTCTAGTTTATAGTCTAATCTATAGTCTACTCTATAGTCTAGTCTATAGTCTAGTCTATAGTCTAGTCTATAGTCTAGTCTATAGTCTAGTCTATAGTCTAGTCTATAGTCTAGTCTAGTCTATAGTCTAGTCTATAGTCTAGTCTATAGTCTAGTCTATAGTCTAGTCCATAGTCTAGTCTATAGTCTAGTCTATAGTCTTGTCTATAGTCTAGTCTATAGTCTAGTCTATAGTCTAGTCTATAGTATAGTCTATAGTCTATAGTCCAGTCTATAGTCCAGTCTATAGTCCAGTCTATAGTCTAGTCTATAGTCTAGTGTATAGTCTAGTGTATAGTCTAGTCTATAGTCTAGTCTATAGTCTAGTCTATAGTCTAGTCTATAGTCTAGTCTATAGTCTAGTCTATAGTCTAGTCTATAGTCTAGTCTATAGTCTAGTCTATAGTCTAGTCTATAGTCTAGTCTATAGTCTAGTCTATAGTCTAGTCTATAGTCTAGTCTAGTCTAGTCTAGTAGTCTATAGTCTAGTCTATAGTCTAGTCTATAGTCTAGTCTATAGTCTAGTCTATAGTCTAGTCTATAGTCTAGTCTATAGTCTAGTCTATAGTCTAGTCTATAGTCTAGTCTATAGTCTAGTATAGTCTAGTCTATAGTCTAGTCTATAGTCTAGTCTATAGTCTAGTCTATAGTCTAGTCTATAGTCTAGTCTATAGTCTAGTCTATAGTCTAGTCTATAGTCTAGTCTATAGTCTAGTCTATAGTCTAGTCTATAGTCTAGTCTATAGTCTAGTCTATAGTCTAGTCTATAGTCTAGTCTATAGTCTAGTCGTCTAGTCTAGTCTAGTCTAGTCTAGTCAGTAGTCTATTGAAAACTTAAAGGTTTAAGACTATTAAATCTCTCTATTTAATATAAATCTAAATTCTTCTAAAATCTTGCCATTTTTCAAGAGCTCTTCAATTTATGTTTGGCCAAAAACCTCCTACCAGCCTAAAAATCTGCTACAAATCTTTTGTTTTATCTCAGCCCTAAAAATATGCATACCTTTTCTTATAATGTTTATACAAATGTTACCAAGGAAGGAGAGATATTTTTTACAGAGAAGCTTTACAAAAAGCAAATGAATGTTTTGAAGTTTTTGTATTTATCTCTTTTTGACATAAGTATCTAAATATTTTCTATGATAAATTCTTTTGTTACTTTTGTTGCACTTTTATTGTATTGTAGGAAGCCGACAAGACTAACAAGAACAACAAAAATAACGAATTTGTATAATTAAGAAAATAAATGCAACAAACTTCAAGTAGAATTTTGGGGAAAAAAATACAAATAAATGTTTTAGATAAACGGAAAGAGGGAGAAAATGTTAAAAGAAATTAAAATAAATAAAGAAATAAATAATAACTACTAAAAGTATGCTTTATATTAGGAGAAAGCTGTTATGCTAGGCAAAGGTTTATGTTTGCTTAAAAAAGCCTGCAAGAGCGGCAATACTTTTTGTGTTAATTAAGCATAAAAGCTTAAAAAAAAAGCTAAAAAATAGAAAATTAACAAAAAAGTGAAAATAAGTTTTTAAAGCTAAAGGAAATATTTGCAGATTTTTGGAGATTTTTTTTGGGAAAATACCTAAAATTATGCTTTAGTTTTTGTTTGCAAATAAACCTAATATATATGCAATGTTTTTTTTTGCTTTCTTTAACACAATTCATTAAAAACACGCGTTGCTTGTTAAAAATTTGGCAAAAAAACACAATTCATAAATTATTTAACCAAATGCAGGCATCATTATTATTATTATGGCAACCTGTTTTTTGCTAAAATGTTAATGTTCAACGCGTATGTGTGTTCCCCGATATAAAAAAGGAATCATAATTTTTACCCAAAAAAACTCATATGTGCACTTAATGTTGAACATGTATTTCCTCTTAATACTCGTATCTGTATAATTTTTTTTCCTTTGTTTGCATTTATTTCGTTTGCTTGTGTTGTTTTTTCCCGCAATTCTCTCTCATACTTGATGAGGGTGTATTTTTTTGCATTGCGGTTTTTGTTATAAATTTTTTTTTCTGTTGCCTGCATGTCATTACCTTCTCCAGCTCCTTGTTAATAAGGATCTTATATAATTTTTTCAGTTGCATGTTGTGTGTATTTCTTCTTTACCTTGTTCTCTGCTGTCATAATTTATGTGTGCTGAAGTGTTAATTTTAAACGTTGTTTGACTAAATGACTGACGTTTACCACCGCATTACGCCTGCATGCATGTGATTTTTTCCTTTACGCGGTTTTAATTCTTTTTACACATATTCATACTTTTTTTCGCGCTTTACACAAATTTATTTTTGCGTGTTTTTAATGATGAAGGTAATTTGTTTGTTTCTTTTTTTTTTTGCCAGAATTTTTGGGAAAATTTTTACAAAACCTAGTCATGTATGCTAAATTTATGTTAATTTAATAAAATATGCGAGGATGTTTTTTTTTTTGACTTATGTAATAAGTATTTTGGAATTAAAGCTTTTTCCACAATTTTATAAAGGTTTCCAGAAATATAGTTTTTGGCAATACTTCAGTTTAAGTTTTAGGCCAGATCAACAGCTAAGACTATAGATTTATAGTTAGGACTAACAACAGTTCTATAGTACAAACTGTAAAATGATCTATAGTCCAGACTATAGACCAACCTATAGTTCAGCCTATATACTAATCTATAGTCCAGCCTATAAACTAATCTATAGTCCAGCCTATAAACTAATCTATAGTCCAGACTATAGACTAATCTATAGTCCAGACAATAGACTAATCTATATATAGTCCAGACTATAGACTAATCTATATATAGTCCAGACTATAGACTAATCTATATATAGTCCAGACTATATACTAATCTATAGTCCAGACAATAGCCTAATCTATAGTCCAGACAATAGACTAATTTATAGTCCAGACTATAGATTAATCTATAGTCCAGACTATATACTAATCTATAGTCCAGACTATAGACTAATCTATAGTCCAGACTATAGACTAATCTATAGTCCAAACTATAGACTAATCTATAGTCCAGACTATGGACTAATCTAGAGTCGAGACTATAGATTAATCTATAGTCCAGACTAGTCCAGATTATAGATTAATCTATAGTCCAGACTATAGACTGATCTATAGTCCAGACTATAGATTAACTATAGACTAACTATAGACTAATCTATATTCCAGACTATAGACTGATCTATATTCCAGACTATAGACTTATCTATAGTCCAGACTATAGACTAATCTATAGTCCAGACTATAGACTAATCTATAGTCCAGACTATAGACTAATCTATAGTCCAGACTATAGACTAATCTATAGTCCAGACTATAGATTAATCTATAGTCCAGACTATAGACTATTCTGTAGTCCAGACTATAGACTAATATATGGTCCAGACTATAGACTAATCTATAGTCCAGACCATAGACTAATCTATAGTCCAGACTATAGACTAATCTATAGTCCAGACCATAGACTAATCTATAGTCTAGACTATAGACTAATCTATACTCCAAACTATAGACTAATCTATAGTCCAGACTACCGATTGATCAATAGTCCAGACTATGAACTGATCTATAGCCCAGACTACAGACCGATCAATAGTCCAGACTATAGATTAATCTATAGTCCAGACTAGTCCAGATTATAGATTAATCTATAGTCCAGACTATAGACTGATCTATAGTCCAGACTATAGACTAACTATAGACTAATCTATATTCCAGACTATAGACTGATCTATATTCCAGACTATAGACTAAAATATAGTCCAGACTATAGACTAATCTATAGTCCAGACTATAGACTAATCTATAGTCCAGACTATAGACTAATCTATAGTCCAGACTATAGACTAATCTATAGTCCAGACTATAGACTAATCTATAGTCCAGACTATAGACTAATCTATAGTCCAGACTATAGACTAATCTATAGTCCAGACTATAGACTAATCTATAGTCCAGACTATAAACTAATCTATAGTCCAGACTACAGATTGATCAATAGTCCAGACTATGAACTGATCTGTAGCCCAGACTACAGACTTTTCAATAGTCCAGACTATAGATTAATCTACAGTCCAGACTAGTCCAGATTATAGATTAATCTACAGCCCAGACTAGTCCAGATTATAGATTAATCTATAGTCCAGACTATAGACTGTTCTATTCTCCAGACTATAGACTAACTATAGACTAATCTATATTCCAGACTATAGACTGATCTATATTCCAGACTATAGACTAATCTATAGTCCAGACTATAGACTAATCTATAGTCCAGACTATAGACTAATCTATAGTCCAGACTATAGACTAATCTATAGTCCAGACTATAGACTAATCTATAGTCCAGACTATAGACTAATCTATAGTCCAGACTATAGACTAATTTATAGTCCAGACTATAGACTAATCTATAGTCCAGACTATAGACTAATCTATAGTCCAGACTATAGACTAATCTATAGTCCAGACCATAGACTAATTTATAGTCCAGGCTATAGACTAATCTATAGTCCAGACTATAGACTAATCTATAGTCCAGACTATAGACTAATCTATAGTCCAGACTATAGACTAATCTATAGTCCAGACTATAGACTAATCTATAGTCCAGACTATAGACTAATCTATAGTCCAGACTATAAACTAATCTATAGTCCAGACTACAGATTGATCAATAGTCCAGACTATGAAATGATCTGTTGCCCAGACTACAGACTTTTCAATAGTCCAGACTATAGATTAATCTACAGTCCAGACTAGTCCAGATTATAGATTAATCTACAGCCCAGACTAGTCCAGATTATAGATTAATCTATAGTCCAGACTATAGACTGTTCTATACTCCAGACTATAGACTAACTATAGACTAATCTATATTCCAGACTATAGACTGATCTATATTCCAGACTATAGACTAATCTATAGTCCAGACTATAGACTAATCTATAGTCCAGACTATAGACTAATCTATAGTCCAGACTATAGACTAATCTATAGTCCAGACTATAGACTAATCTATAGTCCAGACTATAGACTAATCTATAGTCCAGACTATAGACTAATCTATAGTCCAGACTATAGACTAATTTATAGTCCAGACTATAGACTAATCTATAGTCCAGACTATAGACTAATCTATAGTCCAGACTATAGACTAATCTATAGTCCAAACCATAGACTAATTTATAGTCTAGACTATAGACTAATCTATAGTCCAAACTATAAACTAATCTATAGTCCAGACTACAGATTGATCAATAGTCCAGACTATGAACTGATCTATAGCCCAGACTACAGACTGATCAATAGTCCAGACTATGGCCTGATCAATGGTCCAGACTATGGCCTGATCAATAGTCCAGACTATGGCCTGGTCTATAGTCCAGACTACGGACTGTTCTATAGTCCAAACTATGGACTGTTCTATAGTCCAGACTATGGACTGTTCCATAGTCCAGACTATGGACTGTTCCATAGTCCAGACTACGGACTGTTCTATAGTCCAGACTATGGACTATGCTATAGTCTAGACTATAGACTGTTCTATAGACCAGACTATAGACTGTTCAATAGTCCAGACTATAGACTGTTCTATAGTCCAGACTTTAGATTCTTTATTCTTTAGTCCATACTATAGACTGTTCTATAGGCCAAACTATTGACTTTTCTGTAGTCCAGTCTATTGACTTATCTATAGTTCAGACTATAGACTGTTCTATAGTCTAGATAATTCAGACTACTTGACTTGTATATAGTCCAGAGTTTAGATTGATCCATGAACCAGACTGTAGGTTGATCTATGATCCATTCCATAGACTGATCTGTAGTATTGTCTGTAAACTAGTGAATACTCCTGACTATACTGATCTGTAGTCCAGAAATAGATTGTCTCGTCGTTGACATCATAAAGAATATCAGTATGTTTGTTTTAATATCCTGCTTTTATTTTTGTAAATTTTTTATCTTATTTAAATTTCTTGATTAATCTCCTAGGAGACTTGCAACGCAAACTCCACTCAATAACTATAACATTTTTTATTTGATTTTCTATAACTTTCTGCAATCAACTTTACATTAAACTCTAAAGGAATTGAAGTTTATTAAAAACAAATTCCTCTTTTTCGTAAGCGAAAAAAAAGAAATAAAACTTTTTTAATATTGGTTAGGACCATAAAGATAATGATGACGAGAATGATGCTGAGTAACTCCAGACGCGGTAAAATTGTCTGCTATGTGTTTTTTTTTTCGTAAAATTCTGGCTAAAACAAAAAAGTGAATTAAATAAAGTATTTAAATTACTATTTAAGGAAATGTTACAATTTTGTTGATGAGTATTGGTTTTGAGTCTTGGGAGATTATTGCTATAATGACAGAACATTATAAGGACTATTTTGTGTTGAGACAGTGAGACTCTAACTCTCTGCGTGCTTTTGGAAATTAGTAGCGATTAAAGTAGGATGGGATGGCAGTAGGTGGTGGGCTAGAAGCTGTTGAATAAATGTTCTTCTTTAACTGTCAATTTAATTGAATTGTAGTAGTCGTTTTGTCTGCCGTATTTTATTTTTAATTTTCCAATTTTGTATTTCAGCTTCAGCTCATCTTTTTCTTCTGTGGGTCTAACAAATTAATAGAAACTCCTTGCAATTTGTTAGTCAGTGTTTGTTACAGTTTTAATCCAAAAAGAGATGTTCATTTCAAAAGTAATAGTTTATTAGTGTTGTACTCTCCCAAGTTACACTAGTCCTTGTAACACCCTGTTTTATCTTTAAGTCTTATATTGTGTCAAGTCATTGCATGACATTTACTGATTTCGAAATTGTTCTATTCCTCCCTCCTTAGAACAAATATTTGTTAGTATTTTTTCCCTATAAATGCTGGAAATAAGAAAAAAATGTTGCCCAAAAATTTCATTTCGCGTTGTCTGTAGAAATCAAATTTAATTACTTTTTCTCATGCAGTCGTCATGATTATTACGTTTTTTTTGTTTTTAGACAAATTTTTTATTTTTTCAATTTCAGGAAAATGTTTTGATTTTATTCTTCGCTCGTAAAAACAAAACAAATTTAGCGAATTCGATCAGGTAGAAGAATCATTTTTTTGTCTATTTTATGCCAGTCATTAAATGGAATTAAATTTAGAATAGTTTAACATGAAATTATGCAAATGAAATGTTTGTTTTTGAATATTAGTAGAAAATTAACTGTGATTAAAGTTTAAAATGTATATTAGGACTTTATAGTTCAGATCATAGACTTTGCTAGTCTAGACTATAGACTTGTTAGTCTAGACTATAAACTGTTTTATAATCCAGAATGTAGACTATTCTATAGTCCAGACTATAGACTGTTCTATAATCCAGACTATAGACTATGCTAGTCCAGACTATAGACCGTTGTCTACTCCAGACTATAAACTGTTCTATAGTCCAGAATGTAGACTGTTCTTTAGTCGACTTAGGCTGTTCTATAGTCCAGACTATAGACTGTTCTATAGTCCAGACTATACACTTTTCTATAGTCCAGACTATCCTATAGTCCAGACTATAGACTATTCTATAGACCAGACTTTAGACTATTCTATAGGCCAGACTACAGACTATTCTATAGTCCAGACTATAGAATATCCTACAGTAAAGACTATAGACCATCCCATAGTCCAGACTATAGACAGTTCTATAATCCAGACTATAGACAGTTCTATAATCCAAACTATAGGCAGTTTTATAGTCCAGACTATAGACAGTTCTATAGTACAGACTATAGACTGTTCTATAGTCCAGACTATAGACCATCCCATAGTCCAGACTATAGACTATTCTATAGTCCAGACTATAGACTATTCTATAGTCCAGACTATAGACTATTCTATAGTCCAGACTATAGACTATTCTATAGTCCAGACTATAGACTATTCTATAGTCCAGACTATAGACTATTCTATAGTCCAGACTATAGACTATTCTATAGTCCAGACTATAGACTATTCTATAGTCCAGACTATAGACTATTCTATAGTCCAGACTATAGACTATTCTATAGTCCAGACTATAGACTATTCTATAGTCCAGACTATAGACTATTCTATAGTCCAGACTATAGACTATTCTATAGTCCAGACTATAGACTATTCTATAGTCCAGACTATAGACTATTCTATAGTCCAGACTATAGATTATTCTATAGTCCAGACTATAGACTATTCTATAGTCCAGACTATAGACTATTCTATAGTCCAGACTATAGGCTATTCTATAGTCCAGACTATAGACTATTCTATAGTCCAGACTATAGACTATTCTATAGTCCAGACTATAGACTATTCTGTAGTCCAGACTATAGACTATTCTATAGTCCAGACTATAGACTATTCTATAGTCCAGACTATAGACTATTCTATAGTCCAGACTATAGACTATTCTATAGTCCAGACTATAGACTATTCTATAGTCCAGACTATAGACTATTCTATAGTCCAGACTATAGACTATTCTATAGTCCAGACTATAGACTATTCTATAGTCCAGACTATAGACTATTCTATAGTCCAGACTATAGACTATTCTATAGTCCAGACTATAGACTATTCTATAGTCCAGACTATAGACTATTCTATAGTCCAGACTATAGACTATTCTATAGTCCAGACTATAGACTATTCTATAGTCCAGACTATAGACTATTCTATAGTCCAGACTATAGACTATTCTATAGTCCAGACTATAGACTATTCTATAGTCCAGACTATAGACTATTCTATAGTCCAGACTAGACTATTCTATAGTCCAGACTATAGACTATTCTATAGTCCAGACTATAGACTATTCTATAGTCCAGACTATAGACTATTCTATAGTCCAGACTATAGACTATTCTATAGTCCAGACTATAGACTATTCTATAGTCCAGACTATGGACTATTCTATAGTCCAGACTATAGACTATTCTATAGTCCAGACTATAGACTATTTTATAGTCCAGAATATGCTTCAGTCCAGACTATAGAATATGCTACAGTCCAGATAGTTTTATAGTCCAGACTATAGATAGTTCTATAGTCTAGACTATAGACTGTTCTATAATCCAGACTATAGTGTGTTCTATAATCCAGACTATAGTGCGTTCCATAGTCCAGACTATAGTGTGTTCTGTAGTCTAGACTATAGTGTGTTCTATAGTGCAGACTATAGTATGTTCTATAGTCCAGACTGTAGTGTGTTCTATAGTCCAGAGTACAGTTCTATAGTTCAGACTATAGTGTGTTCTATAGTCCAGAATATAGTGTGTTCTATAGTCCGGAATATAGTGTGTTTTATAGTCCATACTATATTGTGTTCTATATTCTAGACTATAGAATGTTTTTAATTGCTGAAAACAAGTTTTAATCTATTTATATAAACTTTTTAAATCTCTTAACGTATTTTACTTAACTCTTAATAATAAAAAATATATTTCAATTTGATTTGTACCCTCTTCAACTGAAGAGTTTAACATTTATTTTCTTACTTTTTTTTAAATTGAAAATGAAATATTGCTTCACTACGTTTGCTTGAGTGCTCCTTTTTTAGGTGTTTTTAATTTTTTCTTATTACAAATCCATTTGGCAAAAATAAAATTTCTATAAGTCTTTAGCAGTAGCAATGAATCCCTCTGCCCTTGCCAAATTTCCAAGAGTATTTACGAGAATTAGCAAAAGTGAAAATTAGCCTACATTTAGGCAAAGAAACAAAAATAATCTACTGCCTAACTAAAGGCTGTTGAGGTGAAAGAATGCTTGTTATAAAGGCAAAATGCAGACTCTACAGCATCATCATATGAGCAGGAACATTTTTTTCAAAATGAATGTATGTATTTGATTTACGACTGTTACTTTTAGCAGTCACATTCGGCTGGAGTCTTCCCATTCTCTGTTTTTTTTTCAAAATTTATTTTCTTGTTGTTATATTATAAGGATATTTTATTATTTACAATATCCACAAGGATATATATGCTTTCTTTTTTGCTTGTATTTCTACACTTATAACTGTTGGAAAAAAATCTCCAAAAATTGTTTACAGACTGCCAAAATAATCAGCAAAAAATTCAAGTTACTCCTAGACATAGAGGAGTTGTGTTCTACTGACTGGTTAAATAAAAGTTAGCGCGGCAATTGCAAAAATATTTTGGAAATTTGTATCCTTCTTTGCGACTTTCCGTTTGCATACATATTAATTTCTTCTATTTTTTTTCATTTGCTGAACAATTTTTTTGTTTTCTTATGTCTGCTAAGGCGATTTAGCAAATTAAAAGGTTTTTAATGCTTGCAAGTGTTTGTATATATATATTTCTCCCTCTACTCCTTCTACTTTTGCCACAAACTTGAAATCATATTCCCTGTAAAAAATGTGAATATATTTCCCTTAAAGGACCTCTATTTTAATATTTTATAGTCAGTCGTATAGCAAAGAAGTGTTGTTGCTAGCAAGAAGGTGAAATATTTATTATGAATATGTTTTGCTGTTGCTGTGTGTGAAAAAGGATATAAGTTATTGCATCCTTATTTTCATACACACACATCTATTCATTCCATTTCTTTAATTGTAAATTGTATTGCTTGGAAAATTTATTTTATTTTGTGCTTACTTTAGTGAAAAATATTAATTTTCTCAAGTACTTTGTCTTTGCTATTGCAAAAAAAAAAAAAAAAAAAAAACTCAAATTATTACAGAAATTATTTTTGTGGTTAAAGGAATTGATTATAAACACAAATTTTAAGTGCTTTTTCTAAAGAGTTTGTTGTTCATTAGTATAGAAGTTTTTGCCAATCTGATATAAATTTTATTTCTGTTGGATTACGATTAAGACTCAGATGCACAAAGTCTGTATTGAAAGTTTGAAAAACTAGATTATAGTCCATACTATCGACTAATACATAATCCAGATTATAAATTATAGGCCAGACCGTATACTAGACTATAGAAAAGACTGTAAACTAGACTATATTACAGACTATATATCCAGACTATAGACTAGGCTATAGTCCAGACTATAGACTAGACTACCGTCCAGACTATAGACTAGACTACAGTCCAGACTATAGAACTAGACTATAATACAGACTATAGACAAGGCCAGAAACCGTATTATAGGCCATACTAGACAAAATAAAATAAACTAGACCACAAACAAGACTATAGACTAGACTATAGACCAGACTATAGACTAGACTATAGTCCAGACTATAGACTAGACTATAGTCCAGACTATAGACTATATTATAGTCACGTTATATACTAGACTATTGTCAGGCTTAAGACTAGACTATACTCCAGACTATAGACTAGACTATAGACTTAGACTATAGTCCATACTATAGACTAGACTATAGTCCAGACTATAGACTTGAATAAAGTCTAGACTATAGACTAGGCTATAGTCCAGACTATTGACTAGATTATAGTCCAGACTATAGACTAGACTATAGTCCAGACTATTGACTAGACTATAGACTAGACTATAGTCCAGACTATAGACTAGATTATAGTCCAGACTATAGACTAGACTATAGTCCAGACTATTGACTAGACTATAGTCCAGACTATAGACTAGACTATATTACAGACTATAGACTAGACTATAGTCCAGACTGTAGACTAGACTAGAGTCCAGACTATAGTCCAGACTATAGTCCAGACTATAGTCTAGACTATAGTCCAGACTATAGACTAGACTATAGTCCAGACTATAGACTAGACTATAGTCCAGACTATAGACTAGACTATAGTCCGGACTATAGACTAGACTATAGTCCAGACTATAGACTAGACTATAGTCCAGACTATAGACTAGACTATAGTCCAGACTATAGAAAAGACTATAGTCCAGACTATAGAATAGACCATAGTCCAGACTATAGTCCAGACTATAGAATATACTATAGTCCTGACTATAAAATATACTATAGTCCTGACTATAGAATATAGTATAGTCCAGACTATGACTTGACTATAGTCCCGACTATAGACTGGGCTATATTTCAGACTACAGACTATAGAATTGACTACAGTTCAGACTATAGACTAGACTAGACTATAGTCTGACTGTAGTTCAGTCTATAGACTTGCTTTTGATTGAGACTATGGACCTGACTATAGTTCAGACTATAGACTAGTTTAAAGGACTAGACCAGATGATAAGGTGAATAAAAAAATTTTCATTGAAAAACCAATTTTTCACAAAAAATTAAATTTTTCACTAAAAATCCAACTTCTCACTAAAAATCCAATTTTTCACTAAAAATACAATTTCTCATTAAGAATCCAATTTCTCACAAAAAATTCAATTTCTCACAAAAAATTCAATTTTTCTTAAAAAATAGATTTTTCACAAAAATTTCGATTTTTTACTAAAAATCCATTTTTCTTCTTTAAAAATCTATTTTTTTCCTAAAATTAAAAATTTGAAATAAAAACTTATTTTTTTTCGCAATTAATCTATATTAAAGAAATATCGATATCGAATTGATAGTTTCGACTAATTAAAGTTGACTTCATATGAGTAAAACATCATAAATTAAATTTCATATATTTATTATATTTAATAAAACTATTTTGCCAAGTAAAACAATTTCCTATTTATGATTTATTACAAAGATTTTTATGGTTTAGTTATTCAAAAATTCTAAATAAAATAATAAGAAACCTCTCAGCAAATTCTTACTTTTCTTCCTTTTTAGTAATAAAAAGGACATTCTTAGGATAAAGCAAAAAAATAATAATGAATGCATTTGAAAATGCCTGAATCAACAATTCATTTAAAATAAGAAATAAAACTAAATACAATAAAATAAATACTTTATATAATTCTATATAAAAAATAGTAATAAACAACATATTTCTTTTAAGTAAGAATATGAATTTAAGTGGTTACAAAAAAGGTCTTTCCTTCATAAGTTTTAAGAACAACACAACCACAATTTTTAAGCAAATCTTACAAATATGAACTAGAGAATGTTGCAGAAGGATAATAACGATAGATGAAGACGAAGTAGTTAGTAGTTGAGGTCAAGTAAAGATAACTATAAGTTAAACCAAATTCAATAAGGTCTAGTTGTGTATATTAATTTTAGTTTTGTTGCTTTTTTTTTTTTTGTTGGCCAGCAAACCAAGTGAGCATAAAGTGGTTGAGTAGTAAATAAGAAAATAATTACTATTTCTCAATGTGTTTTTTCAGCAATCTATGTATATTTAAAAGAACCATTTAAAATTCTATGTTCCCCAAAAATGTTCTGGCTAGACTATACTCTATAACAGTTGGTACTACAGTGCAATCTATAGTCTGCATTCTAATCCATAGTCGGCACTATAGTCTAGTCTATAGTCGGCACTATAGTCTAGTCTATAGTCGGCACTATAGTCTAGTCTATAGTCGGCACTATAGTCTAGTCTATAGTCGGCACTATAGTCTAGTCTATAGTCGGCACTATAGTCGAGTCTATAGTAGGCACTATAGTCTAGTCTATAGTCGGCAATATAGTCTAGTCTATAGTCGGCACTATAGTCTAGTCTATAGTCGGCACTATAGTCTAGTCTATAGTCGGCACTATAGTCTAGTCTATAGTCGGCACTATAGTCTAGTCTATAGTCGGCACTATAGTCTAGTCTATAGTCGGCACTATAGTCTAGTCTATAGTCGGCACTATAGTCTAGTCTATAGTCGGCACTATAGTCTAGTCTATAGTCGGCACTATAGTCCAGTCTATAGTCGGCACTATAGTCTAGTCTATAGTCGGCACTATAGTCCAGTCTATAGTCGGCACTATAGTCTAGTCTATAGTCGGCACTATAGTCTAGTCTATAGTCGGCACTATAGTCTAGTCTATAGTCGGCACTATAGTCTAATCTATAGTCGGCACTATAGTCTAGTCTATAGTCGGCACAATAGTCTAGTCTATAGTCGGCTCTATAGTCTAGTCTATAGTCGGCACTATAGTCTAGTCTATAGTCTGACTATAGTCCATAGTATGGACTACAGTTATATAGTCTGAACTATGGGCTAGTCTATAGTCTAGACTATAGTCGATTCTATGGTCTGAACTATGGGCTAGTCTGTAGTATATTTTATAGTCTGGAGTGTGGACTATAATCTGGTCTATAGTCTGGACTATAGTCATGACATAGTGGACTATAATCTAGTCTATAGTTTGGACTATAGTCGATTCTATAGTCTGAACTATGGGCTAGTCTATAGTCTATTTTATAGTCTGGACTATAGTCTATTCTATAGTCTGAACTTTAGTCTAGTCCATAGTATGAACTACAGTTTAGTCAATAGCCTAGACTGTGGTCTAGTCTACAGGGCAACCTCGAGCTAGATTTCGTTGTTAGTGAAAAATTGGTTTTCTGTTAACATTTTCAAAGAATTTATCTCCTGAAATGTAATTAATGACATTCAAATCTTATTAATCACCCTCAAATATTCAACGACTTTAAGCGATTTATAATCAAATCGATCTAAGCAGATTTTCTGCTTAATAAACCCCCCACCTTCCACTCCTTCATGCCATAATTACTACTAACTCAAATAATTTGCAAATTATACCTAATATTGACAATCAACCACCACCCCTCCCTTAAGCCTGCTTGATTTCTTTGACGAAAACAATAACATGACATGACACATATCGTTGCCAAACAAAAAACCATAAAATACTTGAAATGTCTTAACAAAATCTAAAAAGAAAAAAATCGCATAAAGCGTGTAAACAGTCTAGAATGATAATGTTGACATTTATCATACAAAATATCAACTGTCAAAAACGATTTTTTTTTTTATTTTAAAATTTTATTTAAAACACTCAATTGATTTACAAAAAACACACCCACACAGCTGCAAAATATTAAAAAACAGTAACAAAACCTAACGCTATTACACTTACAAACAATTTGATAAAAAGGACATGAATTTCAAACAATTGTATAATAGCGAAACCATAAAAACACCCGCAAAAATACACACTTGCCTTGTACAGACATTCATTATTTATTATTATTTAAATTTAACAATTTTTGCAAAACCTAAAGCAGAATATAATACATATAACCTAATAACCTAAAATACTACTTGTAAACGCATGTAAATTTAAATGTAATGTACTTGTAATGTAATACAATCTAGATCCACCACTCATTCATTCATTCGTTTATTCCTACACTTTTCCAGACATTCGGTGTTTTCTTTGAAATGTCATGCAAAAACATGTGCGTGTCCTTACACGCACATTTTCCCACAACGTTTTGTAGATTGAGGGATTGGGGGAAGAGGAAATGAAAAGTAAAAACAAAACATTTACAATTTTGCAAAGTGGAAATTTTGATATATACTTCCGTTTAATCAAACGAACTAAACAGACTTTTAGACTGTAGTCTAATCTATAGTCAGGACTGTAGTCTAATATATAGTCTTGACTATAGTCTTACCTATAGTCTGGATTATAGTGTAGCGTATAGTCTGGATTATAGTCTCGTCTATAGTCTGGACTATATTCAAGTCTATAGCCAGGGCTATAGTCTAGTCTATAGTCAGGACTGTAGTCTAGTCTACAGTCAGGACTATAATCTAGTCTATAGTCAGGACTATAGTCTAGTCTATAGTCAGGACTATATCCTAGTCTACAGTCTGGACTATTGTTTGCAGTATAGTCTAGTCTATACTCTGGACTATAGTCTAGTTTATAGTATAGTCTGGACTATACTCTAGTCTATAGTCTGGACTATAGTCTAGTCTATAGTCTGGACTATAGTCTTGTCTATAGTCAGGACTATAGTCTAGACTATAGTCTATAGTCTGGACTATAGTCTAGTCTATAGTCTGGACTATAGTCTAGTCTATAGTATGGACTATAGTCTAGTCTATAGTCTGGACTATAGTCTAGTCTATAGTCTGGACTATAGTCTAGTCTATAGTCTGGACTATAGTCTAGTCTATAGTCTGGACTATAGTCTGGTCTATAGTCTGGACTACAGTCTCGTCTATAGTGTGGCTTATAGTCTAGTCTATAGTCTGGACTATAAGCCAGACTATAGTCTGGACTATAGTCTAATCTATAGTCTGGACTATAGCCTAGTCTATTGTCTGGACTATAGTCTAGTCTTAAGTCTGCACTATATACTAGTCTAAAGTCTGAACTTTAGCCTAGTCTATAGTCTGGACTATAGTCTAGTCTATAGTCTTGACTATAGTCTAGTCTATAGTTTAGACTATAGTCTAGTCTATTGTCTGGACTATAGTCTAGTCTATAGTCTGGACTATAGTCTAGTCTATAGTCTGGACTAAGGTCTAGTCTATAGTCTGGAATATAGTCTAGTCTATAGTCTGGGCTACAGTCTAGTCTATAGTCTGTACTACAGTCTAGTCTATAGTCTGGACTACAGTCTAGTCTATAGTCTGGATTATAGTCTAGTCTACAGTCTGGATTATAGTCTAGTCTACAGTCTGGACTATATTATAGTCTACAGTCTGGACTATAGTCTAATCTATAGTCTGACTATAGCCTAGTCTATAGTTTGGACTATAGTCTAGTCTATAGTCGGAACTATAGTCTAGTCTATAGTCTAGACTATAGTCTAGTCTATTGTCTGGACTATAGTCTAGTCTACAGACTGGACTATTAACTAGTCAATACTGGACTAATAGTCTAGTTTATCGCCTGTTCTATAGACTATAAACTAATATGCTTATTATCTGTTTTATATGTAGTCGGGATAATGTTATGCTCTATAGTAGATATATAATTTATTCTATAGTCCAGACTATAGCCTTATCTAAAGTCGTTGATATAACTTAATTTTTTTATTTAGTGATTATTTAACTAATCAATTTTTCAATTAATTTTAATTTATTTTAATAAGTTTTCATTTTTCACCTAAGGACATTCAACTTCCATTTTCCTCCTCCAATCAAACTTTACTTTGTTAATTTTCTTTTTTATTTAATTCGTTTTTGTTTTCCCTCTCCTGCGGTTCATTTCATTTTGTAAGAAAATACGTGACATTTAGTAGAAATCATGTTGACTAAATACATTTAATACCAAAGTTTTACAAAATAAATAAATATACAAAAAACGATTTAAATAGACAAGACAAGAGAGACGGATAGATTTATTCATTTACTCACAACTTGTGATGAGTTGAAGCATTTTTTTCTTAAATATTTACATTTATTAATAAACATTAACTTAAAACTGCCAGCACCCCCTCTTTACATTTGCCAGAGTTGTACAATAATAAAAATTTTATAAAATTAAACAAATCATAAAACTGATTGACGACGACATAGCAAATATAAGAAAATCGTGCGTTAATATTTTGCCATTTCTAATAAAGGCAGTGGGTGGTAAAAGTAATGTTACTTTCAACAAGACTAAACGAATCTCTAGATTACAAACTGGACTATAGACTAGACTATAGACTAGATTATGGACTAGACTCTAGACTAGACTATAGACTAGACTATAGACTAGACTATAGACTAGACTATAGACTAGACTATAGACTAGACTATAGACTAGACTATAGACTAGACTATAGACTAGACTATAGACTAGACTATAGACTAGACTATAGACTAGACTATAGACTAGACTATAGACTAGACTATAGACTAGACTATAGACTGGACTATAGACTAGACTATAGACTAGACTATAGACTAGACTATAGACTAGACTATAGACTAGACTATAGACTAGACTATAGACTAGACTATAGACTAGACTATAGACTAGACTATAGACTAGACTATAGACTAGACTATAGACTAGACTATAGACTAGACTATAGACTAGACTATAGACTAGACTATAGACTAGACTATAGACTAGACTATAGACTAGACTATAGACTAGACTATAGACTAGACTATAGACTAGACTATAGACTAGACTATAGACTAGACTATACTAGACTAGACTGACTAGACTAGACTATAGACTAGACTATAGACTAGACTATAGACTAGACTTAGACTAGACTATAGACTAGACTATAGACTAGACTATAGACTAGACTATAGATAGACTATAGACGACTATAGACTAGACTATAGACTAGACTATAGACTAGACTATAGACTAGACTATAGACTAGACTATAGACTAGATTAGACTAGACTATAGACTAGACTATAGACTAGACTATAGACTAGACTATAGACGACTATAGACTAGACTATAGACTAGACTATAGACTAGACTATAGACCTAGACTATAGACTAGACTATAGACTAGACTATAGACTAGACTATAGACTAGACTATAGACCTAGACTATAGACTAGACTATAGACTATACTATACTAGACTATAGACTAGACTATAGACTAGACTATAGACTAGACTATAGACTAGACTATAGACTAGACTATAGACTAGACTATAGACTAGACTATAGACTAGACTATAGACTAGACTATAGACTAGACTATAGACTAGACTATAGACTAGACTATAGACTAGACTATAGACTAGACTATAGACTAGACTATAGACTAGACTATAGACTAGACTATAGACTAGACTATAGACTAGACTATAGACTAGACTATAGACTAGACTATAGACTAGACTATAGACTAGACTATAGACTAGACTATAGACTAGACTATAGACTAGACTATAGACTAGACTATAGACTAGACTATAGACTAGACTATAGACTAGACTATAGACTAGAATAGACTAGACTATAGACTAGACTATAGACTAGACTATAGACTAGACTATAGACTAGACTATAGACTAGACTATAGACTAGACTATAGACTAGACTATAGACTAGACTATAGACTAGACTATAGACTAGACTATAGACTAGACTATAGACTAGACTATAGACTAGACTATAGACTAGATATAGACTAGACTATAGACTAGACTATAGACTAGACTATAGACTAGACTATAGACTAGACTATAGACTAGACTATAGACTAGACTATAGACTAGACTATGACTAGACTATAGACTAGACTATAGACTAGACTATAGACTAGACTATAGACTAGACTATAGACTAGACTATAGACTAGACTATAGACTAGACTATAGACTAGACTATAGACTAGACTATAGACTAGACTATAGACTAGACTATAGACTAGACTATAGACTAGACTATAGACTAGACTATAGACTAGACTATAGACTAGACTATAGGACTAGACTATAGACTAGACTATAGACTAGACTATAGACTAGACTATAGACTAGACTATAGACTAGACTATAGACTAGACTATAGACTAGACTATAGACTACTAAGACTAGACTATAGACTAGACTATAGACTAGACTATAGACTAGACTATAGACTAGACTATAGACTAGACTATAGACTAGACTATAGACTAGACTATAGACTAGACTATAGACTAGACTATAGACTAGACTATAGACTAGACTATAGACTAGACTATAGACTAGACTATAGACTAGACTATAGACTAGACTATAGACTAGACTATAGACTAGACTATAGACTAGACTATAGACTAGACTATAGACTAGACTATAGACTAGACTATAGACTAGACTATAGACTAGACTATAGACTAGACTATAGACTAGACTATAGACTAGACTATAGACTAGACTATAGACTAGACTATAGACTAGACTATAGACTAGACTATAGACTAGACTATAGACTAGACTATAGACTAGACTATAGACTAGACTATAGACTAGACTATAGACTAGACTATAGACTAGACTATAGACTAGACTATAGACTAACTATAGACTAGACTATAGACTAGACTATAGACTAGACTATAGAACTAGACTATAGACTAGACTATAGACTAGACTATAGACTAGACTATAGACTAGACTATAGACTAGACTATAGACTAGACTATAGACTAGACTATAGACTAGACTATAGACTAGACTATAGACTAGACTATAGACTAGACTATGACTAGACTATAGACTAGACTATAGACTAGACTATAGACTAGACTATAGACTAGACTATACTAGACTAGACTATAGACTAGACTATAGACTAGACTATAGACTATAGACTAGACTATAGACTAGACTATAGACTAGACTATAGACTAGACTATAGACTAGACTATAGACTAGACTATAGACTAGACTATAGACTAGACTATAGACTAGACTATAGACTAGACTATAGACTAGACTATAGACTAGACTATAGACTAGACTATAGACTAGACTGTAGACTAGACTATAAACTAGACTATAGACTAGACTATAGACTAGACTATAGACTAGACTATAGACTAGACTATAGACTAGACTATAGACTAGACTATAGACTAGACTATAGACTAGACTATAGACTAGACTATAGACTAGACTATAGACTAGACTATAGACTAGACTATAGACTAGACTATAGACTAGACTATAGACTAGACTATAGACTAGACTATAGACTAGACTGTAGACTAGACTATAAACTAGACTATAGACTAGACTATAGACTAGACTATAGACTAGACTATAGACTAGACTATAGACTAGACTATAGACTAGACTATAGACTAGACTATAGACTAGACTATAGACTAGACTATAGACTAGACTATAGACTAGACTATAGACTAGACTATAGACTAGACTATAGACTAGACTATAGACTAGACTATAGACTAGACTATAGACTAGACTATAGACTAGACTATAGACTAGACTATAGACTAGACTATAGACTAGACTATAGACTAGACTATAGACTAGACTATAGACTAGACTATAGACTAGACTATAGACTAGACTATAGACTAGACTATAGACTAGACTATAGACTAGACTATAGACTAGACTATAGACTAGACTATAGACTAGACTATAGACTAGACTATAGACTAGACTATAGACTAGACTATAGACTAGACTATAGACTAGACTATAGACTAGACTATAGACTAGACTATAGACTAGACTATAGACTAGACTATAGACTAGACTATAGACTAGACTATAGACTAGACTATAGACTAGACTATAGACTAGACTATAGACTAGACTATAGACTAGACTATAGACTAGACTATAGACTAGACTATAGACTAGGACTATAGACTAGACTATAGACTAGACTATAGACTAGACTATAGACTAGACTATAGACTAGAATATAGCCCAGACTAGGCTAGACTGTAGGCTATTATAAAGACCACATAGTAGATAGTATATACTAGAATATAGGCTATAGTTCAGACTATTGACTATACTATATAGTGGATTAGACTTTAGAGTATACTATAGTCCAGGCTACAAAGGATAGAACTAACTATAGTCCGTACTAGAGACTAGACTATAGTCCAGGTTATATACTGGACTATAATCCTGGTTTTAGTTCAGGCTAAAGACTGAAGCTGCAATCCAAACTATAGACAGAACAACATTAAGCGTTTTGTTAACAGTCCCATTACTTTCCTTCGCGCACTGTAACAATGAATTTGAACTTTTCTCACTGAGAATATGTTTGCATCGTGGCAATTGCGAAAAGTGAAAAAAACAACTTTGAAACGTGTTAAAATATTTTGTTTAAAATAGAAAACAAAACAGTAGTAGTATGTTGTATTTTTATATTTCTAGTGTATTAATTTTTTTTCTCTCTCTTAACTCCATAATAGACGTAAACCACAGACAAATAATAAATACCTTAGCAAACATAATACAGAATGAATTTTTATTGTTGTTTAAAAAAGATTTAAAGAAAACAATTGGAAATAGAAAAAAAAACAGCAAACTGAAAGTTTAAGAGTAACAAACGAACAGACAGACGGATGGCAGGACAGACAGACATTTCGTAAAAGAAAAACAACAAATAAATGTTGTGTGTATAGTAAACCAACAATATGCAAATTTTCCAATTCAACAGTAATTTATCATCGAAGCTCTACTGTGTGTGCCAAAACAACAAAAAAGGTAAACTAATACTACTTTTACAAAAGATGAACTGAACTGAGCTGGAACAGGAGGCGTGCTGAAAAACAAAACTTTTTGTCGAAGAGTGTATTTCGGGCTTTATTTACCTAAAACTCTTAGCAAAAAGTCCTGTCTGTGCTTTGCAACAAGGATTAATGAGTTTCGTGTGTTTCATTTGAATGAATAGTAGTAGCAGTAGCTGCTAATGCTATAGATGCTGCTGTAACTTAAAGTATTGTTAAGAGTGTGTGTAGAAAACCCAGAAACAACAACTATCTCTCTATATGCAGCATTTTATAAACATCATTTGTTATTTTCATATTTAAGCACAAATCTACTCATGTATGTTTTTCTTTAACACTAAATATCTTTTAAAGAACACGTTTCTAAAATCCATCATCACTTGTGGTTTACAAAAAACCAAAACCCAAAACATCCTTTACGATTTACATTTGCTAACACATACCAAGTGTGTATGTGTTTGTATGTGTGTGTGTCATTGTAATGTCTGTTAAGGCAATCGTGCCTTAAGATTTCTTATCTCAAGTTCTTTCAAAGAACACTTTTCCTCAAGCAAAAGATGTTAAAAGTTTTATTTGTATCTTTTGCGCCAAATATAAAGTTTGCGATAAAAATCCCCGAAAAAAAACATTCATGAATAGCTTACATACACAAACACACACATGGAAAAAGGTATCAAATGTTTAATTCTTTTGTGGGAGATTCAAGCGAAGTAGTAACATGTGTGTGATCATCATCTATAATATGTACATCTTGAGACGACCGACAGACAGACCACTCTTTAAGCTGCGTTTGCTTGAGCAAAAAAAACTCCTGCAAAAGAACACCTTTGAATGTTTGACTTTGAAACTTCCGCTTGTATTTGATTTTATGATTGTGATTATGACATGTATGGAAAAAAGCACAGGCAAATTATAAATGATGTTTGGCAAAACAAGGATTTAAGTCAGTGAAGCGTACAGTAATCCACAAAATCACTACAGTGAAGTTTACGTCTAGTCTATATTTTAGATTATAGTCTATTATATAGTCCAGATTATAGTCTAATCTATAGTCCAGGTTATAGTCTAGTCTATAGTCAAGTCTAGTGTATAGTTCAGACTATAGACTAGTCTAACCTATAGTCCAGTCTATAGTCCAGCCTATAGTTTAGTTTATAGTTCGGACTATAGTTTAGTCTATAGTCTAAATTATAGTCTAGTCTATAGTCCAAACTGTAGTCTAGTCTATAGTCCAAACTATAGTCTAGTCTATAGTCCAAACAATAGTGTAGTCTATAGTCCAAACTATAGTCTATAGTTCAGACTTTAGTCTAGTCTATAGTCCAGACTTTAGTCTAGTCTATAGTCCAGACTTTAGTCTAGTCTATAGTCCAGACTTTAGTCTAGTCTATAGTCCAGACTATAGTCTAGTCTATAGTCCAGACTATAGTCTAGTCTATAGTCCAGACTATAGTCTAGTCTATAGTCCAGACTATAGTCTAGTCTATAGTCCAGACTATAGTCTAGTCTATAGTCCTGACTATAGCCTAGTGTATAGTCCTGACTATAGTCTAGTCTATAGTCCTGACTATAGTATAGTCTATAGTCCAGACTATAGTCCAGTCTATAGTCCAGACTATAGTCCAGTCTATAGTCCAGACTATAGTCTAGTCTATAGCCCAGAGTATAGTTTAGTCTATAGCCCAGAGTATAGTTTAGTCTATAGCCCAGAGTATAGTTTAGTCTATAGCCCAGAGTATAGTTTAGTCTATAATCCAGATTATAGTCTATTCTATAATCTAGTCTATAGTCTAGACTATATTCTAGTCTGTAGTCTAAACTATAGTCTAGACTATTGTCCAGACTATAGTCTAATCTATATAGTCCAGACTATATTCCAGATTATACTCTGTTCTAGTCTAGTCCATAGTCCAGACTATAGTCCAGTCTATAGTCCAGACTATACTCTAGTCTATTGTCCAGACTATAGTCTAGTTTATAGTCCAGACTACAGTCTAGTCTATAGTCCAGACTATAGTCCTGACTATAGTCTGGTCTATAGTTCTGACCATAGTCTAGTCTATAATCCTGACTATAGCCTAGTTTATAGTCCTGAATATAGTCTAGTTTATAGCCCTGAATATAGTCTACAGTCCAGTCTATAGTCCTGACTATATTTTAGTCTATAGTCCAGACTATAGTTTAGTTTATAGTCTTGTATTTAGTCTAGTTTATAATCCTGAATATAGTCTAGTCTATAGTCTATAGTCCTGTCTATAGTCTATTCTATAGTCCAGATTATAGTCTAGTCCATACTACTGAAAAATTCTATCCCTTTATAACTTTCGTCCCACTGTCCAAGCAACAAGTTTCTGTTACATATATTGTTTACTGCATTTTCGTTCTTCAACATCATCTCATAAATGTCCATATATAGTATACTGGCATTTAGAAACATTTATTAATGACCACACATAAGACCAACACACACACACACACTTTAGCTACGCAATAATGCCCTCATCATCTCCATCAGATCTAACTCTCAATAACAATGGCACAACAATAAAATAAATAAAAGGTGTTGTACGTGGATATAAAAATCATTTATCAGTTGCAAATTTGTTAAACTTGTTGCACAAAAGAAGTTTTTCATGTCACTTGCTTTCAAAAGCTACTGTAACTCACTCCTGCTGCCGCATGTGTAGTCCCCGATACTGGCTGGCTAAACATCTATCCCCAAACTCCAACTAACCGACAACTACAGCTTTGTCGTTGTGTTTATGTACACAATGAATGATGATGATTATGTTGATATGATGGTTGGCCATATAAACATTGTTTCTAGAAGCGGACTGGAAAAAAACGGTGGAAAAAAATGTTGAAGGATAAAAGGAATATTCTAAGATTACCAGATAGCAGCAGTAAAGCAAAATTATGGTGGGTTGAAGGGGGAAAATAGTATAAAGAGTAGCAACAAGTAGCCATTTGAAAATGTCTTTGAAAAAAGTAAAGTGTTAACATGAGATTAATGATGGTGGCAATATAAGTATTAGAGTTATTGGGGAAGTGTAAGAAGTCACAGAAGACGAGACTAAAGACCTCAATATAGGTTACAACAACAATAGGGCAGACTAACTGAACTAAAACTGAACTAGAACTGAACTAGAACTGAACTAGAACTGAACTAGAACTGAACTAGAACTGAACTAGAACTGAACTAAAACTGAACTAGAACTGAACTAGAACTAGAACTGAACTAGAACTGAACTAGAACTGAACTAGAACTGAACTAGAACTGAACTAGAACTGAACTAGAACTGAACTAGAACTGAACTAGAACTGAACTAGAACTAGAACTGAACTAGAACTGAACTAGAACTGAACTAGAACTGAACTAGAACTGAACTAGAACTGAACTAGAACTGAACTAGAACTGAACTAGAACTGAACTAGAACTGAACTAGAACTGAACTAGAACTGAACTAGAACTGAACTAGAACTGAACTAGAACTGAACTAGAACTGAACTACAACTGATAGAACTGAACTAGAACTGAACTAGAACTGAACTAGAACTGAACTAGAACTGAACTAGAACTGAACTAGAACTGAACTAGAACTGAACTAGAACTGAACTAGAACTGAACTAGAACTGAACTAGAACTGAACTAGAACTGAACTAGAACTGAACTTGAACTGAACTAGAACTGAACTAGAACTGAACTAGAACTGAACTAGAACTGAACTAGAACTGAACTAGAACTGAACTAGAACTGAACTAGAACTGAACTAGAACTGAACTAGAACTGAACTAGAACTGAACTAGAACTGAACTAGAACTGAACTAGAACTGAACTAGAACTGAACTAGAACTGAACTAGAACTGAACTAGAACTGAACTAGAACTGAACTAGAACTGAACTAGAACTGAACTAGAACTGAACTAGAACTGAACTAGAACTGAACTAGAACTGAACTAGAACTGAACTAGAACTGAACTAGAACTGAACTAGAACTGAACTAGATCTGAACTAGAACTGACCTACAACTAACTATAATTATACTAGAAACAATCTAGATATAAACTAGAACCTGAACTGATCTAGAACTAGACTATAGACTAAACTATGAGTAGCCTTATTAATTTCCATTAAATCCACAAAAACCGTAAGCCCTACAAATATTTCTATTCTATCTACCAAAATAGTTTCTGCGTATAAATATTTAATTTTTTATGTGAGTTTATTTTTTTTTTTCCAAAAAGCAAAGACATGTTGCTGCATGTTGTCTATTGACATGAAAAAAGTTTATTTTTGTATCTGCTGCAACATTGTTTGTTTTTATAACGACATTGACATTTTCACACTTTGATGATTCAAAACTGTCTCCCAGAACTTTTGGTTACATGTAACAAAAGAGCTGGGTAGGAGTTTCAGTTTTATTTATTTAGAGTTGCAACAAAAACAAGGATATGCGAAGTTTTTTCCGGCAATATTCTATTAAATACAGACTTTTATTTTATTAGTTTCCCCCAGAGTGCCAAAAAGTCTGTCCAGTGGAGCTAGTCTGATAGTTAGTTACATTTTGTGTTATATGAAGAATGTATGTGAAAATGTGCTGAAGTGTTAAATTGGTTTAAGTGTTTGTTAAATTGGCAGCAAAATGGCTTTTTCAATTTCGCAAAATAATAAAAAAATCACAAAATCAAATACTTAAAATAGTACAAATTCAAAACGAAAGGGAAATGGTGTTTACATTGTTAGGGATATATTGTATTGGTTTTACTTAAGCTTAAAATAAATTCTTTTGGTTTTTCCCATAGTTAAATTTTCAGTTTTGTTCATGTGAGTAGTTTTCTTGTCTAGTTGATGTGTTCCTCCTCCTTCTATACTTGATTTGATTATCTTGTTTTAATAAACTCTAGTCTTTAGTTTGGCTCTAAAAGTGTGTTTTTCTTCTTGTGGTATTGAATTTCCTCGGCCTTAAGCTAATTTCTTTCCTATATGAGCTCGTAGCATCAGAGGGCGAATAATGTAATGGCAGGGGTAATCATAAGGACAGTAACTTAAAAGAGTTTATTTAGTTGTAAATTAGATTATAGACCATATATAGTTTAGTTCTAGTTCCAGTTCAGTTCTAGTTCAGCTCTAGGTTCAGTTCTAGTTCAGTTCTAGTTCAGTTCTAGTTCAGTTCTAGTTCAGTTCTAGTTCAGTTCTAGTCAGTTCTAGTTCAGTTCTAGTTCAGTTCTAGTTCAGTTCTAGTTCAGTTCTAGTTCAGTTCTAGTTCAGTTCTAGTTCTGTTCTAGTTCTGTTCTAGTTCTGTTCTAGTTCTGTTCTAGTTCTGTTCTAGTTCTGTTCTAGTTCTGTTCTAGTTCTGTTCTAGTTTGTTCTAGTTTTGTTCTAGTTCTGTTCTAGTTCTGTTCTAGTCTGTTCTAGTTCTGTTCTAGTTCTGTTCTAGTTCTGTTCTAGTTCTGTTCTAGTTCTGTTCTAGTTCTGTTCTAGTTCTGTTCTAGTTCTGTATCTGTTCTAGTTCTGTTCTAGTTCTGTTCTAGTTCTGTTCTAGTTCTGTTCTAGTTCTGTTCTAGTTCTGTTCTAGTTCTGTTCTAGTTTCTGTCTAGTTCTGTTCTAGTTCTGTTCTAGTTCTGTTCTAGTTTCTGTTCTAGTTCTGTTCTAGTTCTTGTTCTAGTTCTGTTCTAGTTCTGTTCTAGTTCGTTCTAGTTCTGTTTTCTAGTTCTGTTTCTAGTTCTGTTCTTAGTTCTGTTCTAGTTCTGTTCTAGTTCTGTTCTAGTTCTGTTCTAGTTTCTGTTCTAGTTCGTTTCTAGTTCTAGTTCTGTTCTAGTTGTTCTATTCTGTTCTAGTTCTGTTCTAGTTCTGTTCTAGTTCTGTTGCTATAGTTCTGTTCTAGTTCTAGTTCTGTTCTAGTTCTGTTCTAGTTCTGTTCTGTTCTAGTTCTGTTCTAGTCTTTTCTAGTTCTGTTCTAGTTCTGTTCTAGTTCTGTTCTAGTTCTGTTCTAGTTCTGTTCTAGTTCTGTTCAAGTTCTGTTCTAGTTCTGTCAGTTCTGTTCTAGTTCTGTTCTAGTTCAGTTCTAGTTCAGTTCTAGTTCAGTTCTAGTTCAGTTCAAGTTCTGCTCTAGTTCTGTTCTAGTTCTGTTCTAGTTGATGTTTTAATTCTTTAATATCTTTCTCGTAATTTAGATTTTCCTTAAATCCCCAAGAATTCAACTATTTTCCCTCGTTTTAATGATCGTGTTTTAAACATTCTCATGTTGCAATTGCTCTTGTTGCAAACAAGTTTCAAATTACATACTAGAGGGCGCTATAAACACATGTAAACATAAATTAATGTTTATATAATCATACATTGATCACATACACAACCAACTTCACATGCTTGCAACACAAACCCACATATCCATTTTACATCGTGCTGCCACTCATTCATGTCTTAAGTAAATGTTGTACAAAATGCTGCAATATGGTCAAGACAAGACATCATGACTTTGTTGTAGCACAAGCACTTATGGTCCATGGAAAGTAAATACTTTAAAAAGGCATATTTCATTCCGAGCTAAAAAAAGAGCAAGAAATGCAACAGTTTTTAAAGCAATTCATGTTTGTCTGTCTGTCTGTCTGTCGGATTGTGAGCTAATAAAATTGATTTTATAAGCAGTGGTTATGTGATAAAGCTATGGAAAGCTGTTAGTAGGCAAAGGGGTTTAAATTATCGAATTATAATCAAAATACAGGGTAAAGCAATGTTGTAAGGAAATGGAGAGCAAATGTAGAATTGTCTCTCAACCGCACTGAAAATCCCGCTAGAAATCGAAGGACCATTTGGATAGCAAATGATGATTTCGCAAGGATTAGTAACAAACTCTAGTGATGTTTTCAAAACAAGGTTGGTTCACCCGGTTTCCTCGTATACTTATTACATAAAATCTGTTACATACATGTTAAAGACTATTTTGTCTTTAAGAAATTTTTAAAAAAGCCAATAATTTCTGCAACTATTTCAAGCACACTACTCTACAAATAAGGAAAAATAAAAATGCCAGTATTTAAAGAGTGTTTTATTTGTTGGACACGAGTTAAGCACAAAACAATGATTGGATCTTCAATAATTTTAAAACAAGCGAAGAACCAACAACAAAAAGTCCAAAAATACGAACTTCAACTGAAAATAAAATACAAATAAGACAATTGCTCTCTAAACTTGTTTCGGAATTGAATTGGCCAACATTAGGAACCTTCTTTTTTCTCTTTTAAATAGGCGAAGGAACAATGACTCAAAGTATGTTAACATTAAAACAGTGGTTGGCTCTTACAACTATCAGGGATCGAAAACCAATACGATTTTAACACAAACACGAAACGAAAGCGAAAAAATTATGAAAACAAATAAATCTCTGTGACTTTGATTTCTTAAAAAAATATCTTCACCTCTCTGTAACGACCACTGCTTTTTAATGGTTAGATACTCACTCGTACTTTATTTCCACATGAAGAAGGCAATGTGGTATTTAGTGTCCAGATTGGTTTATCAACGATTAATTAGAGTTTGATAAATATGAGCACGACGTAAGTAAATAAATCATAAATGAATGAATTTTATTTTGAAGTTATACATAAACCTAATAAAAAGAAATATGAAAAAAAAAATAATTCTTGTGAAAAAAATGTTTATTGCTGAAATATTGAAAATACAATTGTTATGAAATTATTATTTATTTAAAAAGAGTAATTTAAAATTAAATTTTTAATCAAAAATATAATATTTAATGAAAATTAATCTTTAGTGAAAATCAGATATTTTTGTCAATAGTCTAGTTATAGTCTAGTCCTATAGTCTAGTCTATAGTCTAGTCTATAGTCTAGTCTATAGTCTAGTCTATAGTCTAGTCTATAGTCTAGTCTATAGTCTAGTCTATAGTCTAGTCTATAGTCTAGTCTATAGTCTAGTCTATAGTCTAGTCTATAGTCTAGTCTATAGTCTAGTCTATAGTCTAGTCTATAGTCTAGTCTATAGTCTAGTCTATAGTCTATAGTCTAGTCTATAGGTCTAGGTCTATAGTCTAGTCTATAGTCTAGTCTATAGTCTAGTCTATAGTCTAGTCTATAGTCTAGTCTATAGTCTAGTCTATAGTCTAGTCTATAGTCTAGTCTATAGTCTAGTCTATAGTCTAGTCTATAGTCTAGTCTATAGTCTAGTCTATAGTCTAGTCTATAGTCTAGTCTATAGTCTAGTATAGTCTAGTCTATAGTCTAGTCTATAGTCTAGTCTATAGTCTAGTCTATAGTCTAGTCTATAGTCTAGTCTATAGTCTAGTCTATAGTCTAGTCTATAGTCTAGTCTATAGTCTAGTCTATAGTCTAGTCTATAGTCTAGTCTATAGTCTAGTCTATAGTCTAGTCTATAGTCTAGTCTATAGTCTAGTCTATAGTCTAGTCTATAGTCTAGTCTATAGTCTAGTCTATAGTCTAGTCTATAGTCTAGTCTATAGTCTAGTCTATAGTCTAGTCTATAGTCTAGTCTATAGTCTAGTCTATAGTCTAGTCTATAGTCTAGTCTATAGTCTAGTCTATAGTCTAGTCTATAGTCTATAGTCTATAGTCTAGTCTATAGTCTAGTCTATAGTCTAGTCTATAGTCTAGTCTATAGTCTAGTCTATAGTCTAGTCTATAGTCTAGTCTATAGTCTAGTCTATAGTCTAGTCTATAGTCTAGTCTATAGTCTAGTCTACAGTCTAGTCTATAGTCTAGTCTATAGTCTAGTCTATAGTCTAGTCTATAGTCTAGTCTATAGTCTAGTCTATAGTCTAGTCTATAGTCTAGTCTATAGTCTAGTCTATAGTCTAGTCTATAGTCTATAGTCTAGTCTATAGTCTAGTCTATAGTCTAGTCTATAGTCTAGTCTATAGTCTAGTCTATAGTCTAGTCTATAGTCTAGTCTATAGTCTAGTCTATAGTCTAGTCTATAGTCTAGTCTATAGTCTAGTCTATAGTCTAGTCTATAGTCTAGTCTATAGTCTAGTCTATAGTCTAGTCTATAGTCTAGTCTATAGTCTATAGTCTATAGTCTAGTCTATAGTCTAGTCTATAGTCTAGTCTATAGTCTAGTCTATAGTCTAGTCTATAGTCTAGTCTATAGTCTAGTCTATAGTCTAGTCTATAGTCTAGTCTATAGTCTAGTCTATAGTCTAGTCTACAGTCTAGTCTATAGTCTAGTCTATAGTCTAGTCTATAGTCTAGTCTATAGTCTAGTCTATAGTCTAGTCTATAGTCTAGTCTATAGTCTAGTCTATAGTCTAGTCTATAGTCTAGTCTATAGTCTATAGTCTAGTCTATAGTCTAGTCTATAGTCTAGTCTATAGTCTAGTCTATAGTCTAGTCTATAGTCTAGTCTATAGTCTATAGTCTAGTCTATAGTCTAGTCTATAGTCTAGTCTATAGTCTAGTCTATAGTCTAGTCTATAGTCTAGTCTATAGTCTAGTCTATAGTCTAGTCTATAGTCTAGTCTATAGTCTAGTCTATAGTCTAGTCTATAGTCTAGTCTATAGTCTAGACTATAGTCTAGTCTATAGTCTAGTCTATAGTCTAGTCTATAGTCTAGTCTATAGTCTAGTCTATAGTCTAGTCTATAGTCTAGTCTATAGTCTAGTCTATAGTCTAGTCTTAGTCTAGTCTATAGTCTAGTCTATAGTCTAGTCTATAGTCTATTCTATAGTCTAGTCTATAGTCTAGTCTATAGTCTAGTCTATAGTCTAGTCTTTAGTCTAGTCTATAGTCTAGACTATAGTCTAGTCTATAGTCTAATCTATAGTCTAGTCTATAGTCTAGTCTATAGTCTAGTCTATAGTCTAGTCTATAGTCTAGTCTATAGTCTAGTCTATAGTCTAGTCTATAGTCTAGTCTATAGTCTAGTCTATAGTCTAGTCTATAGTCTAGTCTAGTCTATAGTCTAGTCTATAGTCTAGTCTATAGTCTAGTCTATAGTCTAGTCTATAGTCTAGTCTATAGTCTAGTCTATAGTCTAGTCTGTAGTCTAGTCTATAGTCTAGTCTATAGTCTAGTCTATAGTCTAGTCTATAGTCTAGTCTATAGTCTAGTCTATAGTCTAGTCTAGTCTAGTCTATAGTCTAGTCTATAGTCTAGTCTATAGTCTAGTCTATAGTCTAGTCTATAGTCTAGTCTATAGTCGAGTCTATAGTCTAGTCTATAGTCTAGTCTATAGTCTAGTCTATAGTCTAGTCTATCGTCTAGTCTATAGTCTAGTCTATAGTCTAGTCTATAGTCTAGTCTATAGTCTAGTCTATAGTCTAGTCTATAGTCTAGTCTATAGTCTAGTCTATAGTCTAGTCTATAGTCTAGTCTATAGTCTAGTCTATAGTCTAGTCTATAGTCTAGTCTATAGTCTAGTCTATAGTCTAGTCTATAGTCTAGTCTATAGTCTAGTCTATAGTCTAGTCTATAGTCTAGTCTATAGTATAGTCTATAGTCTAGTCTATAGTCTAGTCTATAGTATAGTCTATAGTCTAGTCTATAGTCTAGTCTATAGTATAGTCTATAGTCTAGTCTATAGTCTAGTCTATAGTCTAGGCTATAGTCTGGTCTATAGTTTAGTCTGTAGTCTAGTCTATATTTTAGTGGACTATAGTTTATAGTTTACAGTCTAGTCCAGTTTATTCTCTAGTCTAGTTTTTATCCTAGTTATTAGTCTAGTCTACATACTTGCATATAGTATATTCTATTTTATGGTCACACGGCTGAATTGCAGAATTTTTTTTTTGGAAATTTCAAATCTCATATACATTTGCCATTCTCTTGTTAAGATTTTAAACTTTACAAATGAAATTGCCGTAACTAGTGTTTTATTATATTTCTTTTTTTTATAGTACAGTTTTTCATTACCAGGTTCTTTTTTTGTTTTAGTTGATAGTGTTAAAATTTTTTCTATTTCTGGTAACGAGAGTGTAAAACTTTTAAACAAATTATTATATTTAACTTATTAAAGTAATTTACATTGAAACAGAAAAATATTTTATAAAAAAGCCAACACCAAAAACTCTCTTTCTAAAAAGACCTCAACACAAGATTGATTACCTGGCTCAAGCTGCAGGTGAAATACAAGATCAAAAACTAAACATGATCACAGCTATAAACTGTCTATTTAAGTTTTCGGCTAGGAACAGAAATGATGGATTTCATTTCATAGAATAGAAAACGCTAACTGCAACAAGTGTGTGGCTTTAATTTTAAAAGAGAAGGTGGTTGGCTGTTTGGAGAAAAAGGTGATAGTGGTGTTGATCATTATTATGATCGTATAGATGTTATTGGCACTTATCTTTTTTTACTGCTTTTTTTTGGTAAGCAATATTGCCAACTTGAAAACAAGCCAATATTGTACGTGTACAATGGTTTTTCCCTCACTAACTCTAGATTGTTGCTGGCTAAATGAACGATCGATCTTTCGTTTGATCGTAAATGAAAATGTATGTATTTTGTGGCACCTTCAAGGGTTACGCGCCAAGGCCTTTTAAATGATGATATTCATTGTAAAATGCAACAAAATTCTAAATTATGTTGCTGCTGCTGATCAATGAAACTGGCCATTTGGGTGTTTTGGACGAACGTTTTTTTTTTGTAACTAAATTGTTGGTTTGGTTTCGGTATTAATGTTAAGCTCTATTAACCTCTGATTTAGTGATAACGATCGAACGTTACATTTAAACTAGCTACTTGCTGTATGAACAAATTAATATGTTGTTGTTAGCAATTTGGGAACACATATACGAGGTGGGGTTTTGAACGAATATTATGGACTTCACTTTTATAAATTTATAAATTTTTATTAAAATTTAATACAAATCAAAATTTTTTATAAAAATAGTTCAATAATAAAAATATCATTTTTTTTCTTTTGCAGTTGATTCATGGTTGGCTGCATAGTTAACGGGATCGTGAAATTTAAACTATGTTAACGGTATTCGGCTTGGTTATGATTTCAGAGCGTATGATTTTTAGAGTATAGACTACCTATTGACTACACTAGACTATAAACTAGACTATAAACTAGACTATAGACTAGACTATAGACTAGACTATAGACTATACTATAGACTATACTATAGACTATACTATAGACTAGACTATAGACTAGACTAGACTATACACTAGACTATAAATTAGACTATAGGCTAGACTAGACTATAGACTAAACTATAGACCACACTAAAGACTACACTATAGGATAGACTATAGACTAGACTATAAACTAGACTACAGACTAGACTAGACCAGACTATAGACTAGACTATATACTAGACTATACATTAGATTAGACTATAGGCTAGACTATAGACTAGACTGTAGACTAAACTATAGATTAGACTATAGACTAGACTAAGAATATACTATAGACTAGACTATAGACTAGAATATAGACTAGACTATTGACTAGGCTATAGACTAGACTATAGACTAGACTATACACTAGACTATAGACTAGACTATACACTAGACTATAGACTAGACTGTAGACTAGACTATAGACTAGACTATAGACTAGACTATAGACTAGACTATAGACTAGACTATAGACTAGAATATAGACTAGACTATAGACTAGACTAGACTAGACTATAGACTAGACTATAAGACTAGACTATAGACTAGACTATAGACTAACTATAGACTAGACTATAGACTAGACTATAGACTAGACTATAGACTAGACTATAGACTAGACTATAGACTAGACTATAGACTAGACTATAGACTAGACTATAGACTAGACTATAGACTAGACTATAGACTAGACTATAGACTAGACTATAGACTAGACTATAGACTAGACTATAGACTAGACTATAGACTAGACTATAGACTAGACTATAGACTAGACTATAGACTAGACTATAGACTAGACTATAGACTAGACTATAGACTAGACTATAGACTAGACTATAGACTAGACTATAGACTAGACTATAGACTAGACTATAGACTAGACTATAGACTAGACTATAGACTAGACTATAGACTAGACTATAGACTAGACTATAGACTAGACTATAGACTAGACTATAGACTAGACTATAGACTAGACTATAGACTAGACTATAGACTAGACTATAGACTACTATAGACTAGACTATAGACTAGAACTATAGACTAGACTATAGACTAGACTATAGACTAGACTATAGACTAGACTATAGACTAGACTATAGACTAGACTATAGACTAGACTATAGACTAGACTATAGACTAGACTATAGACTAGACTATAGACTAGACTATAGACTAGACTATAGACTAGACTAGACTATAGACTAAGACTATAGACTAGACTATAGACTAGACTATAGACTAGACTATAGACTAGACTATAGACCTAGACTATAGACTATACTATAGACTAGACTATAGACTAGACTATAGACTAGACTATAGACTAGACTATAGACTAGACTATAGACTAGACTATAGACTAGACTATATAGACTAGACCTAGCTATAGACTAGACTATAGACTAGACTATAGACTAGACTATAGGCTAGACTATAACTAGACTATAAACTAGACTATAAACTAGAATATAAACTAGAATAGAACTAGACTATAGACTAGACTATAGACAAGACTTTAGACTAGACTATAGACAAGACTTAGACTAGACTATAGACTAGACTATAGACCAGACTAAAAACTAGACTATAAACTAGAATATAGACAAGATTAGACTATAGACTACACTATAGACTAAACTGTATACTAGATTATAGACTAGACTATAGACTAGACAATAGATTCGACTATAGACTAGAATGTAGACTAGAATAGATACTAGACTGTGGACTAGACTATAGAAACGAAAAACTAGACTAGACCGTTAAAACGTTCGAAATTGCTAATCGTTCTACTTCGGTTATAAATCGAGATTTTTACGTTGGATCGCGATATTTATACTGCTGCGATGTAATGATAAGTTCGGTTCGTCGTGTGCTCTTAAATCGATGTGTAATGATTTAGTTCGGTAATTAATAAAGTGTTTTGAAAATGTGTGCGAAATTAGTGAAAAATGTCGCTGAACATAAAGTATAATACAATTTCGTGAGTGAAGTGTTTCGTTAAAACGATAACGTTAATTTTCGTATGACTTGTGAGCCAACCATGTTTGATATTTCAACTATTTAAGGTAAGTTATAGAACTTTTCAATAAATTAAATCAGTTAAACTATAATTGTACTATAATTTGGAATTATATTGAGTCTATAATTTGATGTAGAGTTTTGTACATTGTCTAGTCTATATTTTAGCACAGTGTTTATTCTACAGTTAACTCTAAGCTGTAGACTATTAAAGAGTTTAAGTTATAGTTTAGTGTTCATAGGTTTTCTCTAAATTAAAGAGTTTTTAACCCACACTCGTACTTATCTTAACTGCAGCATTTATTCTAGCGGTTTATATCTAAATTTAAACGTTTTTCTTTCTCTCCATAATAAACTGTGATTTTGGTCTTTTTAAAGTCTGCTTGAATTATTTTGTGCAAAATTAATATGTGAAATATGAAATTTACTGTTTTTTCATTCTACTTAAAATCTATAACTAGACATAATTGTGGGTTCTCACAAGACTCATAACCACAAAGTAACATATGATTTTACAGCTCTATAACTGTCAGTAAAGTTTAAAAACTTTTCATATATACACAACTAGCATATGAATAGGTATGTAAAATTTCAAATATTTTAAACAATTGTTTTCTTATTATGAAAATTGTCCTTAAGAAACATAATAAATTTTGTAAAAAGTTCATGTAAAACTTTTCGAAAGTGTGCATTTCTTTGCTTTCTTTCGGTAAAAGAAAAGTTTTTATGATATTTTTAAGGCGTCTTAGTTTTATACCAAAATCGCGTGCAATTGGCAATTTTTTACGATTTTTTATTGTTTCATAAAGGGTGTTTTTAAATTTACAAGGTGCAGACTGAAGGCAACAAAAAGTAATGCGAAAAGAGACAACATTTTATTTTTAATAAAGTCACAGAGTTAAACTAAAATCGGGTATAAAATGAATTAGATGGGACCTATAAGTCAACGCTATATGCTAGAATATTGACGAGACTTAATACTAGACAATTTACTAAACTGCAGACTAAACTAGAGAGTTCTAGATAAGTTCTAGTTCAGTTCTAGATAAGTTCTAGTTCAGTTCTAGTTCAGTTCTAGTTCAGTTCTAGTTCAGTTCTAGTTCAGTTCTAGTTCAGTTCTAGTTCAGTTCTAGTTCAGTTCTAGTTCAGTTCTAGTTCAGTTCTAGTTCAGTTCTAGTTCAGTTCTAGTTCAGTTCTAGTTCAGTTCTAGTTCAGTTCTAGTTCAGTTCTAGTTCAGTTCTAGTTCAGTTCTAGTTCAGTTCTAGTTCAGTTCTAGTTCAGTTCTAGTTCAGTTCTAGTTCAGTTCTAGTTCAGTTCTAGTTCAGTTCTAGTTCAGTTCTAGTTCAGTTCTAGTTCAGTTCTAGTTCAGTTCTAGTTCAGTTCTAGTTCAGTTCTAGTTCAGTTCTAGTTCAGTTCTAGTTCAGTTCTAGTTCAGTTCTAGTTCAGTTCTAGTTCAGTTCTAGTTCAGTTCTAGTTCAGTTCTAGTTCAGTTCTAGTTCAGTTCTAGTTCAGTTCTAGTCAGTTCTAGGTCAGTTCTAGTTCAGTTGTAGTTCAGTTCTAGTTCAGTTCTAGTTCAGTTCTAGTTCAGTTCTAGTTCAGTTCTAGTTCTAGTTCTAGTTCTAGTTCAGTTCTAGTTCAGTTCTAGTTCAGTTCTAGTTCAGTTCTAGTTCAGTTCTAGTTCAGTTCTAGTTCAGTTCTAGTTCAGTTCTAGTTCAGTTCTAGTTCAGTTCTAGTTCAGTTCTAGTTCAGTTCTAGTTCAGTTCTAGTTCAGTTCTAGTTCAGTTCTAGTTCAGTTCTAGTTCAGTTCTAGTTCAGTTCTAGTTCAGTTCTAGTTCAGTTCTAGTTCAGTTCTAGTTCAGTTCTAGTTCAGTTCTAGTTCAGTTCTAGTTCAGTTCTAGTTCAGTTCTAGTTCAGTTCTAGTTCAGTTCTAGTTCAGTTCTAGTTCAGTTCTAGTTCAGTTCTAGTTCAGTTCTAGTTCAGTTCTAGTTCAGTTCTAGTTCAGTTCTAGTTCAGTTCTAGTTCAGTTCTAGTTCAGTTCTAGGTCAGTTCTAGTTCAGTTGTAGTTCAGTTGTAGTTCAGTTCTAGTTCAGTTCTAGTTCAGTTCTAGTTCTAGTTCTAGTTCAGTTCTAGTTCAGTTCTAGTTCAGTTCTAGTTCAGTTCTAGTTCAGTTCTAGTTCAGTTCTAGTTCAGTTCTAGTTCAGTTCTAGTTCAGTTCTAGTTCAGTTCTAGTTCAGTTCTAGTTCAGTTCTAGTTCAGTTCTAGTTCAGTTCTAGTTCAGTTCTAGTTCAGTTCTAGTTCAGTTCTAGTTCAGTTCTAGTTCAGTTCTAGTTCAGTTCTAGTTCAGTTCTAGTTCAGTTCTAGTTCAGTTCTAGTTCAGTTCTAGTTCAGTTCTAGTTCAGTTCTAGTTCAGTTCTAGTTCAGTTCTAGTTCAGTTCTAGTTCAGTTCTAGTTCAGTTCTAGTTCAGTTCTAGTTCAGTTCTAGTTCAGTTCTAGTTCAGTTCTAGCTCAGTTCTAGTTCAGTTCTAGTTCAGTTCTAGTTCAGTTCTAGTTCAGTTCTAGTTCAGTTCTAGTTCAGTTCTAGTTCAGTTCTAGTTCAGTTCTAGTTCAGTTCTAGTTCAGTTCTAGTTCAGTTCTAGTTCAGTTCTAGTTCAGTTCTAGTTCAGTTCTAGTTCAGTTCTAGTTCAGTTCTAGTTCAGTTCTAGTTCAGTTCTAGTTCAGTTCTAGTTCAGTTCTAGTTCAGTTCTAGTTCAGTTCTAGTTCAGTTCTAGTTCAGTTCTAGTTCAGTTCTAGTTCAGTTCTAGTTCAGTTCTAGTTCAGTTCTAGTTCAGTTCTAGTTCAGTTCTAGTTCAGTTCTAGTTCAGTTCTAGTTCAGTTCTAGTTCAGTTCTAGTTCAGTTCTAGTTCAGTTCTAGTTCATTTCTAGTTCAGTACTATTTCATTTCAAGTTCAGTCAGTTGTTCCGATAAGTGTAGTATAAAGTCTGGACTCTTGCTTAGTTTATTGTTAAGTCTAAAGTCCAGTCTATAGTGCCTATAGCTTATTGTGTAGCTCTTTCGTTTTTTTTTACTTACTTCCATATTACTTGAAAATTACTTACAAATGACACACAAAAACCACATTTTTAGTTGTTTCGTTTGTATTATTTTTGTGTAGCATATTTATAGGAAAGTTATGTTATATTTGGCAATATGTTATGTGAACATTTAAGTTATAAACCAGAAGTTTAACTTTTTTGGTTGAAAAGAAGGCAAAACTAAATATATTTAACACACACGTTGAAGAACACGAAACTCGAAGAAAATTCTTAGTTATAAATGTAGTTCAGTAAGTTGTTGTTAAGGACGGGATTTTAATTTGTAAGAGTTACCGTATACCACCTGCATTACTTGGAAGTAGTGAGATGGTAATTGACCCGAATGTTGTCATTTAGTTTAGTGGAGTAATGGTCGGATGGTAATAAATGTATAAAATCTTATAACCATATAATTTTCATGAGTGTAGGGAAAGTTTTTATATATTAATATAAAATGTCTTTGACTAAAATGTCTTCATTTAATTCTTCCTTTACCCACAAAACGAATAATAATCTAAAATTAAAATCATTTTATTTAAGGCAATGATACATGATAAACGATAAAACAGGCATAACATACGTTTAGTTTTTAAAACTTTCTAACAAAATCATATGAAGGATATGAAGAAAAAGGATATAATCAAACTTTAGCAAATACTAAATGACAAAATCATATAACTGAAAACAAAAGGGCTATATCCTTGTTAAAACACATTCGGCTAAATAGCAACTGTCATAAGGAGTCTAACGCTGAAATAAAAACTTTTTCTATAATTATTAAAACAACCCCAGATTTTTTGTTATATTTTTTTTATATAAAGTCATCGATTTTAATCAATTTTATATTTAAATATATAGTTTATTTTGTTTGGCTTAAATGTATAAACCAAAAATAGTCATCTGTTTTATTTAGTAATTAATAAAATCAGACAGACAAATGTCGGCTTTTCGCTTATAATTGGTTTTTGTGGTTTGTTTCTATTCTATTTTATTATTTGTTTATTTAATTCATAAATATTTATGAATTAAATTCTGCAATATTCTTTTTTTTTGTATTTCTATTATTACTTCATGTTTCTAGGGCGGTGCATATAATTAGAAAGTCTTTATGTTTTTGTTTATTTTGGGGTTAATATCTCTTGTTTTAGACTTTATGCATATTTATGAGTATGGATTTAATAATTGTATATATTTTAATTTTTGGTTATTGTCTTAAGGGTTCTTATACCAACTACTTAATAACACTGTAGTATAAACATCAAAGGTATTGAAGACATGCAGGCACTTTTAGGAACTGAATTAATAAATTTTTATTATTTTTTATTTAACAAAATGGTGTTTAAAATTTTTTTACTTTAGGGTGTATAATAGCTTTTTAAAATAGTCTAGTCTATAGTCTAGTCTATAGTCTAGTCTATAGTCTAGTCTATAGTCTAGTCTATAGTCTAGTCTATAGTCTAGTCTATAGTCTAGTCTATAGTCCTAGTCTATAGTCTAGTCTATAGTCTAGTCTATAGTCTAGTCTATAGTCTAGTCTATAGTCTAGTCTATAGTCTAGTCTATAGTCTAGTCTATAGTCTAGTCTATAGTCTAGTCTATAGTCTAGTCTATAGTCTAGTCTATAGTCTAGTCTATAGTCTAGTCTATAGTCTAGTCTATAGTCTAGTCTATAGTCTAGTCTATAGTCTAGTCTATAGTCTAGTCTATAGTCTAGTCTATAGTCTAGTCTATAGTCTAGTCTATAGTCTAGTCTATAGTCTAGTCTATAGTCTAGTCTATAGTCTAGTCTGTAGTCTAGTCTATAGTCTAGTCTATAGTCTAGTCTATAGACTAGTCTATAGTCTAGTCTATAGTCTAGTCTATAGTCTAGTCTATAGTCTAGTCTGTAGTCTAGTCTATAGTCTAGTCTATAGTCTAGTCTATAGACTAGTCTATAGTCTACTCTATAGTCTAGTCGATAGACTAGTCTGTAGTCTATTCTATAGTCTAGTCTATAGTCTATTCTATAGTCTAGTCTATAGTCTAGTCTATAGTCTAGTCTATAGTCTAGTCTATAGTCTAGTCTATAGTCTAGTCTATAGTCTAGTCTATAGTCTAGTCTATAGTCTAGTCTATAGTCTAGTCTATAGTCTAGTCTATAGTCTAGTCTATAGTCTAGTCTATAGTCTAGTCTATAGTCTAGTCTATAGTCTAGTCTATAGTCTAGTCTATAGTCTAGTCTATAGTCTAGTCTATAGTCTAGTCTATAGTCTAGTCTATAGTCTAGTCTATAGTCTAGTCTATAGTCTAGTCTATAGTCTAGTCTATAGTCTAGTCTATAGTCTAGTCTATAGTCTAGTCTATAGTCTAGTCTATAGTCTAGTCTATAGTCTAGTCTATAGTCTAGTCTATAGTCTAGTCTGTAGTCTAGTCTATAGTCTAGTCTATAGTCTAGTCTGAGTCTAGTCTATAGTCTAGTCTATAGTCTAGTCTATAGACTAGTCTATAGTCTAGTCTATAGTCTAGTCTATAGTCTAGTCGTAGACTAGTCTGTAGTCTATTCTATAGTCTAGTCTATAGTCTATTCTATAGTCTAGTCTATAGTCTAGTCTATAGTCTAGTCTATAGTCTAGTCTATAGTCTAGTCTATAGTCTAGTCTATAGTCTAGTCTATAGTCTAGTCTATAGTCTAGTCTATAGTCTAGTCTATAGTCTAGTCTATAGTCTAGTCTATAGTCTAGTCTATAGTCTAGTCTATAGTCTAGTCTATAGTCTAGTCTATAGTCTAGTCTATAGTCTAGTCTATAGTCTAGTCTATAGTCTAGTCTATAGTCTAGTCTATAGTCTAGTCTATAGTCTAGTCTATAGTCTAGTCTATAGTCTAGTCTATAGTCTAGTCTATAGTCTAGTCTATAGTCTAGTCTATAGTCTAGTCTATAGTCTAGTCTATAGTCTAGTCTATAGTCTATAGTCTAGTCTATAGTCTAGTCTTTAGTCAAGTCTATAGTCTATAGTCTAGTCTAGTCTATAGTCTAGTCTATAGTCTAGTCTATAGTCTAGTCTATAGTCTAGTCTATAGTCTAGTCTATAGTCTAGTCTATAGTCTAGTCTATAGTCTAGTCTATAGTCTAGTCTATAGTCTAGTCTATAGTCTAGTCTATAGTCTAGTCTATAGTCTAGTCTATAGTCTAGTCTATAGTCTAGTCTATAGTCTAGTCTATAGTCTAGTCTATAGTCTAGTCTATAGTCTAGTCTATAGTCTAGTCTCTATTCTATAGTCTAGTCTAGTCTATAGTCTATTCTAGTCTAGTCTATAGTCTAGTCTATAGTCTAGTCTATAGTCTAGTCTATAGTCTAGTCTATAGCCTAGTCTATAGTCTTGTCTATAGTCTAGTCTATAATCTAGTCTATAGTCTAGTCTATAGTCTAGTCTATAGTCTAGTCTATAGTCTAGTCTATTGTCTAGTCTATAGTCTAGTCTATAGTCTAGTCTATAGTCTAGTCTATAGTCTAGTCTATAGTCTAGTCTATAGTCTAGTCTATTGTCTAATCTAGTCTAGTCTAGTCTTGTCTATAGTCGAGTCTATAGTCTATTGTATATAGTCTATAATCTATAGTCTATAGTCTTATCTAGTCTTTAGTCAAGTTTATAGTCTATTCTATAGTCTAGTGTATGGTAAAGTCAATAGTTTAGTCCATAGTCTATAGTCTAGTCTAAAGTTTAGTCCATAGTCTAGTCTATAGTCTAGTCTAGATTCTAGTCTAGATTCTAGTCTATAGGATAGTCTAGATAGTCTAAAGTCTAGTCTATAGAGTAGTCTAGTCTATAGGCTAGTCTAGAGTCAATAGTCTGGTCTATACATGGGTCTATAGTCTGGTGTATAATTTAGTATGTTCTATAGTCTGGTATATTCTATAGTTTAGTCGATAGTCTAATTTGTAGTCCAGTCTTTAGTCTAGTCCATAATTTAGTTCCTATATTCACTTTTTAAGGCTTTAATTCCGGAGACATTAGTAAATTGATTGGTTTTTATTTTACACAATATTATTCGAGACAAAATTTTGAAATTTCTATTTTATTCATTTTTCTTCCGCTGCTGAAACCTTTCTTCTTAAACTTCAATAGTAAAATGACTACAAATTGCTTAAAGAAGTTGTTAGAATTTTCTTTTAAAAACTAATAAAAATTTCTATAAGATCAAAAGGTGAATGATCCCTTAATTCACAAATTCATAACTAATGAAACAGCTGTCGTTGTTTTTTCTCTTTTTAAATTTTTTGCTTTCAATTTCATGTTTAATGAATAAAATAAAATAAAATAATAGGAACTAATTTGCATATGAGTATACCTGGTTAACGAAAAAAGAAAGAAATAATAAATAGAAATAATCAGGATGAAAATGATCACGCAATACATCCGGGGAGAAGTTATACAGATATTTAAAACTAAAGGGTGAATAAAGCAGAAGCAAACAAAAAAGGATGAACACAAAAGTTAGGAAAGGGATGCTGTATTAAGAAAAAAAAATTGTTTGGTAATCTGGCTATAGAATGTTAATAGTTATAGATAAAGAAAAATAAAGGTAATTTCTAGTTTGAAGTAAAATTTTAATATAAAATTAAATTTCTCAGTGTTTGGTTGGATTTTAAACAAAATTTTTTCTTTATATTTTTTGTTTTGTATTTTTTTTTTTCTCCAAAAAAAACTCTAACAGCTCTATTTTGCATAATTTATAGAGCCACAAATGCAACCAACCAAAATCGCGTTTTATGCAAAGTTTTATTTACTTTTTTTTTGTTGTATATAAAACTGAAATCTAAATGCAAGCAAATATTAAGCTAAAAGTAGTTGAAAGTTTTTTTTGTGTATTTTAGACAAAAATTTTCCATTTTTAGCAACTGAAATAAGTTTGAATAGATTTTATTTTATAAAGTATGCGCCATGATTTTGTTGTAACAACAAGACCAAGTTAAAATTTTGTGCATTTATTTTTCATTTGCATGAATATTTTATTTATAATCTTTTTAAAAGCCCTACAGCAGGTCAATATGGACAGGACATAAGAGATAACTTAAAAATTAAACAGGTTACAAAGATTTTTGGTAATCTGCAAGCAAATTACAAAATCAATTAAATTAACAGTAAATTACACTTACCTTTAGATCATGAGTAGGGTGCTCGAATGTGTACTTTTACTTTCTGCTTATTAAAGATATACTTACGTACTACTTATTTCTACCTAAAGTTCTATTGTATTGCAACTACTTTGTACTACTCCTGGCATCTCTTTGCAAAGCTCTCCTTCTCACTGTCTATCACTAACAAAACAAAGTACAGGACATTATACTCCTTTGTATGTATAACCCATCATGAGATGGTTTGCTAAATGCATTTTATTTTACTCGTCACAGGATTAAACAACAAGGATGAGTATTCTTACAATTTATGTCAGTTTTTTGGGGGGAAATGTCTTTTAAAATTTTTGAAGAAAATTTCTATTTATTGAAGAAATATTTTCTACAGAGAATTTATCTCTATTTAATACAAATGTATAACAGGACTGACTAGACTTTATACTAAACTATAGACTATAGAGCAGAATATAGACTAGAATGTAGACTACACTACAGACTAGACTATACAGTAGACTATAGTTTAGACTATATATTAGACTATATACTAGACTATATACTAGACTATAGACTAGACTTTAGATTAATCTTTAGATTAGACTATAGACTAGACTATAGACTTGACTATAGACTAGACTATAGACTAGACTATAGACTAGACTAGACTATAGACTAGACTATAGACTAAACTATATACTAGACTATAGACTAGACTAGACTATAGACTAGACTATAGACTAGACCATAGACTAGACTATAGATAAGTGTATAACAGGACTGACTAGACTTTACACTAAACTATAGACTATAGAGCAGAATATAGACTAGAATGTAGACTACACTACAGACTAGACTATACAGTAGACTATAGTTTAGACTATATACTAGACTATATACTAGACTATATACTAGACTATAGACTAGACTATAGACTAGACTTTAGATTAGACTTTAGATTAGACTATAGACTAGACTATAGACTTGACTATAGACTAGACTATAGACTAGACTATAGACTAGACTATAGACTAGACTATAGACTAAACTATATACTAGACTATAGACTAGACTAGACTATAGACTAGACTATAGACTAGACTATAGACTAGACTATAGACTAGACTATAGACTAGACTATAGACTAGACTATAGACTAAACTATAGACTAGACTATAGACTAGACTATAGACTAGACTATAGACTATAGACTAGACTATAGACTAGACTATAGACTAGACTATAGACTAGACTATAGACTAGACTATAGACTAGACTATAGACTAGACTATAGACTAGACTATAGATAGACTAGACTAGACTATAGACTAGACTATAGACTAGACTATAGACTAGACTATAGACTAGACTATAGACTAGACTATAGACTAGAATATAGACTAGACTATAGACTAGACTATAGACTCGACTATAGACTAGACTATAGACTAGCCTATAGACTAAGACTATAGACTAGACTATAGACTAAGACTATAGACTAGACTATAGACTAGATTATAGACTAGACTATAGACTAGACTATAGACTAGACTATAGACTAGACTATAGATTAGACTATAGACTAGACTATAGACTAGACTATAGACTAGACTATAGACTGAGACTAGACTATAGACTAGACTATAGACTAGACTATAGACTAGACTATAGACTAGACTGATAGACTAGACTATAGGACTAGACTATAGACTAGACCTATATAGACTCTAGACTATAGACTAGACTATAGACTAGACTATAGATTAGACTATAGACTAGACTATAGACTAGACTATAGACTAGACTATAGGACTAGACTATAGACTAGACTATAGACTAGACTATAGATTAGACCTATAGACTAGACTATAGATTAGACTATAGACTATTAGACTAGACTATAGACTAGACTAGACTATAGACTAGACTAGACTATAGACTAGACTAGACTATAGACTAGACTAGACTAGACTAGACTATAGACTAGACTATAGACTAGACTATAGACTAGACTATAGACTAGACTATAGACTAGACTATAGACTAGACTATAGACTAGACTAGACTATAGACTAGACCATAGACTAGACTATAGACTAGACTATAGACTAGACTATAGATTAGACTATAGACTAGACTATAGACTAGACTATAGACTAGACTATAGACTAGACTATAGACTAGACTTCTGATTTTTTGGGTAATTTTCTATAGAGAATGTCTCTGTGAATTAGAATAGTTTTCTATAGAAAATTTCGCTGTGAATTAGAGTAATTTTCTATGTAAACTGAAGAATGTTTTGTGTAACTTACTACTTCTCTTGAGTATTGTGAAAAAATGTTTGCCGACGGCTTTTTACTTTATGCTTCTTGTTCGCTCATTTTCTAAATTTAAATATGTATTGATCCATAAAATGTTACAAATCATTTTTCACAATAGTTTGCTGTGACAATTTACAGCATCTCCGACAAACACCCTATTTCAAATATACTTCAAACAGCAGCTGCGAGCATAAATTAACAAAAATTCCTTTTTTTCCAAAATCAAAAATTTATAAAATTTGCATATGAATAGATTATTACAAGAATTCATGTGCATTAAAACACTAGCAACTAAAGGCTAAAAGGTTATAAAGAGCAATAATCCACTTCATTTTGCAAAACAATAAATTTTGAAAATTGGAAAAAAATCAAGGTGTTTCCAAAACATTTCATATGCAAATTTCTAGAAATGAAAAGGAATTTTTTTTTTTTACTTGGGAATTTTAAAATACATAAAAACAAAATTAGTGATTTGAAAAATGTTTTTTAATAAAAAATTTTTTATATATAATATTTTGTTTTTATTAATTTTAAAATGTTAGTAATAAAATTCTATATTATTTTGTATATGACCCTCGTGTTTGATTAAATAAAAATGGCGTCTCTCTACTTGAACTAATCCAATTTATTACAGCTTTATAATTTTTCCTATTTGTTTAGAGAGAAAAAGTAATAGAATTTTCAACCCATCTATAAAGTAAACAACTAGAGGGAGTCAAGACTTCCCCTCAGAAGGAAATCCTTTAAGTTATGTTTGTATTTTAAACATATGAGTGTGTGTGTGTTGTTGTATCTTATTAGTGTTTCAATCAGCCTTGTTGTCTAGTAAGTATGTAGCATATTTTACCCTGTAATATACGCAACATTTTTCCATTTCGCAGCCTCCCTCGTCAAATATCCTCTTAAGCCCACAACTCGCTTATAACATAACACCACCACCATCACCACCCATTGCTGTAGCGTAACGTTAGAAGATGATATAGAAGTTCCATAAAAACTTATATAGCTTTTTAAAATGCGTATTATGATAAATTGTTGAAGATGTACATGAAATTACGCACATACTTGCACTGAGTCCTCCATAGCAATGGCTACATTTAGACATACAAATATTGTCTAAACACAAAAACACCCATTTAAAGTTAAAAATTTAAACACAAGACAACATGTATTCCAGTATATACATACATGTATATGCTGATAAAGGACTAACAACACATATACTTTTTATTATTCTTAACTTTTCCCTTACTACCTCCCCACCGCTTTAGCGTATGTGTGTAAGTAATAAGACGCGATCTACTTCCCCCCACCACTCAGTCGCTCATTCATACTTGAAAAAGTTTTAGTTTGATGCTGATGAAGAAATGTCTGAAACAAACAAACACTCGTAAAGGATTTAACTTGATTTTTACAACATCTTATTATATTTCTATATATAAAACCCCAACTTACTCCCTCCATTTTAACATCTAACTTTATATTTTTAATACTTTTTCTTTTGCTAACAAGAAATAATTTTAAAACTGAAACTGAGAACGAATTACTGGCACACTTCACTTTTCTTCTGTTCTAGTTCAGTTCTAGTTCTAGTTCTGTTCTAGTTCTGTTCTAGTTCTGTTCTAGTTCTGTTCTAGTTCTGTTCTAGTTCTGTTCTAGTTCTGTTCTAGTTCTGTTCTAGTTCTGTTCTAGTTCTGTTCTAGTTCTGTTCTAGTTCTGTTCTAGTTCTGTTCTAGTTCTGTTCTAGTTCTGTTCTAGTTCTGTTCTAGTTCTGTTCTAGTTCTGTTCTAGTTCTGTTCTAGTTCTGTTCTATTTCTATTCTAGTTCTGTTCTAGTTCTGTTCTAGTTCTGTTCTAGTTCTGTTCTAGTTCTGTTCTAGTTCTGTTCTAGTTATGTTCTAGTTCTGTTCTAGTTCTGTTCTAGTTCTGTTCTAGTTCTGTTCTAGTTCTGTTCTAGTTCTGTTCTAGTTCTGTTTAAGTTCTGTTCCAGTTCTGTTCTAGTTCTGTTCTAGTTCTGTTCTAGTTCTGTTCTAGTTCTGTTCTAGTTCTGTTCTAGTTCTGTTCTAGTTCTGTTCTAGTTCTGTTCTAGTTCTGTTCTAGTTCTAGTTCTAGTTCTGTTCTAGTTCGTTCTAGTTCTGTTCTAGTTCTGTTCTAGTTCTGTTGTAGTTCTGTTGTAGTTCTGTTGTAGTTCTGTTCTATTTCTGTTCTAGTTCTGTTCTAGTTCTGTTCTAGTTCTGTTCTAGTTCTGTTCTAGTTCTGTTCTAGTTCTGTTCTAGTTCTGTTCTAGTTCTGTTCTAGTTCTGTTCTAGTTCTATTCTAGTTCTGTTCTAGTTCTGTTCTAGTTCAGTTCTAGTTCTGTTCTAGTTCTGTTCTAGTCCTGTTCTAGTTCTGTTCTAGTTCTGCTCTAGTCCCTGTTTAGTTCTGTTCTAGTTCTGTTCTAGTTCAGTTCTAGTTCTGTTAGTCTGTTCTAGTTCTGTTCTAGTTCTGTCTAGTTCTGTTCTAGTTCTGTTCTAGTTCTGTTCTAGTTCTGTTCTAGTCTGTTCTAGTTCTGTTCTAGTTCTGTTCTAGTTCTGTTCTAGTTCTGTTCTAGTCTGTTCTAGTTCTGTTCTAGTTCTGTTCTAGTTCTGTTCTAGTTCTGTTCTGTTCTAGTTCTAGTTCTAGTTCTGTTCTAGTTCTGTTCTAGTTCTGTTCTAGTTCTGTTCTAGTTCTGTTCTAGTTCTGTTCTAGTTCTGTTCTAGTTCTGTTCTAGTCTGTTCTAGTTCTGTTCTAGTTCTGTTCTAGTTCTGTTCTAGTTCTGTTCTAGTTCTGTTCTAGTTCTGTTCTAGTTCTGTTCTAGTTCTGTTCTAGTTCTGTTCTAGTTTCTGTTCTAGTTCTGTTCTAGTTCTGTTCTAGTTCTGTTCTAGTTCTGTTCTAGTTCTGTTCTAGTTCTGTTCTAGTTCTGTTCTAGTCTTTCTAGTTCTGTTCTAGTTCTGTTCTAGTTCTGTTCTAGTTCTGTTCTAGTTCTGTTCTAGTTCTGTTCTAGTTCTGTTCTAGTTCTGTTCTAGTTCTGTTCTAGTTCTGTTCTAGTTCTGTTCTAGTTCTGTTCTAGTTCTGTTCTAGTTCTGTTCTAGTTCTGTTCTAGTTCTGTTCTAGTTCTGTTTAGTTCTGTTCTAATTCTGTTCTAGTTCTGTTATAGTTCTGTACTAGTTCTGTTCTAGTTCTGTTCTAGTTATGTTCTAGTTCTATTCTAGTTCTATTCTAGTTCTATTCTAGTTCTGTTCTAGTTCTGTTCTGCTCTGTTCTAGTTCTTTTCTAGTTCTGTTCTAGTTCTATTCTAGTTCTGTTCTAGTTCTGTTCCAGTTCTGTACTACTTCAGTTTTAGTTCTGTTTTAGTTCTGCTCTAGTTCTGTTCTAGTTCTGTTCTAGTTCTGTTTTAGTTCTGTTCTAGATATGTTCTCGTTCTGTTATAGTTCTGCTTTAGTTCAGTTGTAATTCTATCTAGTTCTGTTCTAGTTCAATTCTTGTTCTAGTACTGAAGCAATTTTATGCAATAATGTGTTTTTGTTAGCACTGAACAACTTAATACACATTATGTAGCGTACAAAACTCAGTTATGGAAGACGGATTAAATTTGTAGCTTAAATAGAAAATGGAAGGTATATTTTCATGTTCTTATTCGTTTATTAGAAAAGAAAGAAACAAAAATGACATCATGTCATCTTCTTTGCAAAAAAGGGAAATGAGTAACATAAGAGAATTGGGAATAAGAATATTAAAATAATAAAAACGAACTCAATCAATATTTAACGATATTGAAAGAAAATAAAAAAATTAACTATTAACTGTCAAAGGATCTAAAACTCTTTACGAAGTATAGTTCACAGATAAATTTTCTATAGAAACTCATTCGGTACCAAATAAGTCCTGTTCCTTTAATTAGTTAAATTTTTTCATATTTTTTCTATAGCTAATAAACTTAAAGCATTCATGTGTATGAAATAAAATTAATCCTTGTCTTTCTTATTTGTTGTGAAATTGATGCAAAATATTTTTCATTAAATGATGAGATTAAACCACGAAAATTCCTTCGTTTTTTTTTTCCTTGCTCTATAGAAGTCAAGGGAGATGGAATATTTCCCTGCAAAGCCAACCAACAAAGCAGCATTAATAATGTAAATAATAAAGGAGTAGGGAGCAGTGGGAAAAATAAACGTCCAAAATAAATGAAAGCCACAAAAAAGATAAGGGTTTAACTTTTTTTATGGCCCATCAGTAGTAGTCGAAATAGCTACTACTGATGGTTACATTTTTTTGTGATGATTTGGTTTTGTTTTTCGCTGGTTCCGTTGGCGGTAACTGAAATAAAATTTATTATAATGGCTGCTAACTGTAGTTGTTGTTGTTGTGATAGTAACAAATGCCATCAAAAATGTGTAATAAAGAGTTTAAAAGGACGAAGAAAAGTCGAAATAGACTAGATTATAGACTTGACAATAAACTACGCTATAGACTAGACTTTAGATTAGACTATAGCTTAGACTATAGACTGGACTATAGAGTAGACTATAGACTAGACTATAGACTAGACTAGACTAGACTAGACTAGACTAGACTATAGACTAAACTATAGATTAGACTATAGACTAGACTATAGAGCTAGACTATAGGCTAGACTATAGACTAGACTATAGGACTAGACTATAGCCTAGACTATAGACTAGACTATAGACTAGACTATAGATAGACTATAGACTAGACTATAGACTAGACTATAGACTTAGACTATAGACTAGACTATAGACTAGACTATAGACTAGACATAGACTAGACTATAGACTAGACTATAGACTAGACTATAGACTAGACTATAGACTAGACTATAGACTAGACTATAGACTAGACTATAGACTAGACTATAGACTAGACTATAGACTAGACTATAGACTAGACTATAGACTAGACTATAGACTAGACTATAGACTAGACTATAGACTAGACTATAGACTAGGACTATAGACTAGACTATAGACTAGACTATAGACTAGACTATAGACTAGACTATAGACTAGACTATAGGACTAGACTATAGACCAGACTATAGACTAGACTATAGACTAGACTAGACTAGACTATAGACTAGACTATAGACTAGACTATAGACTAGACTATAGACTAGACTATAGACTAGACTATAGACTAGACTATAGACAATAGACTAGACTACAGACTAGACTATAGACTAGACTATAGACTAGACTATAGACTAGACTATAGACTAGACTATAGACTAGACTATAGACTAGACTATAGACTGGACTATAGAGTAGACTATAGACTAGACTATAGACTAGACTATAGACTAGACTATAGACTAGACTATAGACTAGACTATAGACTAGACTATAGACTAGACTATAGACTAGACTATAGACTAGACTATAGACTAGACTATAGACTAGACTATAGACTAGACAATAGACTAGACTATAGACTAGACTATAGACTGGACTATAGACTAGACTATAGACTAGACTATAGACTAGACTATAGACTAGACTATAGACTAGACTATAGACTAGACTATAGACTAGACTATAGACTAGACTATAGACTAGACTATAGACTAGACTATAGACTAGACTATAGACTAGACTATAGACTAGACTATAGACTAGACTATAGACTAAACTAGACTAGACTATAGACTAGACTGCTGACTAGAATTTAGACTACACTATGTACTAGTCCATATATTATACTATATATTAAACTATGGGTAAACTATAGTCTAAATTATAGACCAGACTATAGACTAGGCTATCGGCTAGACACTGTATTATAGGCTAGTGTATAGTCTGCTTCATAGAGTCTGTTTTACAGATAATGTTTGTTTGATCTCCGTCCTTATTCATGAAAAGCCTGCTTAAGGGGGTGGCAGATTCTAAAAAAGGATACAATTCTAGCGACACACAAAAACAACAACAACAACATCATCATTAGACTCAAAGCAATAATAAAAATTCTCTTTTTACATCTATAAAGTAATAAAAAGAAACAACTCTTTTCAAAAACAACAACAGTCAAAAGAAAAATAATTCCAAAGAAAATAAATAAATAAAAATTAAATCTAAAATTTAAATTAACAACAATATGGCAACTCTTTGAATGCATACACATACAATTATTCGCTCCCTCATACATTTGCTATGTATCTGTTATATTCCTCTAAATGTCCTTTGATTTTTCAACCCTTTTTTACGCGTTCATGTATAAAATACATAAGTGTAAATGTTTGTGTTATTTTTTTTTATATACACATACGCATTGCGTGTGTACTGTTCACACACTTTGACACAATTTGGCGGGGAAATCAGATGAATATTCGCAGGATTCGTATGTGTCTTATATACATTCTCTTTTGCTCATTATTGTAGGAAACAGTTACTTACCGAAAATCTAAACATATAAGTTTGTATACTATATGAGCGTATGACACACGCACATTTTCACACCAATATGTATTGGTTACAATTTAACTCTTTATGTATTTTGGTGTTTGCAAAAAAAAAGGGTTGTCTTCTGCATGTCTTTAGAATTCATACGCAAAATATAAAACAGCCACAAAAAAACTTTGTAATTTAAATAAGATTGATGATTAGAACGGCAGTGCTCCATTTTGTATTTTGAAACGCCAACGAAAGTAAAACGCAAAATTTTATTTTAACACAGATGTGTCAGAAAATCATTAATTTTGATTTATTTGAAATTTATTACAATATTTTGGGGAATATGGGTTTTTCATGTTATATCAGCCGACTACATTAATTAATGGCATTATGAAAATTAATTATTCTTTAGAAAATTTCTGTGTGAATAAGAGCAATTTTTTATAGAAAATTTTTGTTTTAATCAGAACAATTTTCTATAAAGAACTTTCTGTGTGAACGGAAGAAGAACTTTCTCTGTGAATGAGAGTAATTTTCTGTAGAAAATTCTCTGTAAATGAGTGTCATTTTCTATACATTTTCTATTCCAGACTAGACTATAGACTAGACTATGAATAGACTATAGTACAGACTATAAACTATAGTCCAAACTATAGACTAGACGATAGTCTAGATTATAGTCCAGACTATAGACCAGACTATAGTCCAGACTATAGACTAGACTATAGTCCAGACTATAGACTAGACTATAGTCCAGACTATAGACTAGACTATAGTCCAGACTATAGGCTAGACTATAGTCCAGACTATAGACTAGACTATAGTCCAGACTATAGACTAGACTATAGTTCAGACTATAGACTAGACTATAGTTCAGACTATAGACTAGACTATAGTCCAGACTATAGACTAGACTATAGTTCAGACTATAGACTAGACTATAGCCCAGACTATACACTAGACTATAGTTCAGACTATAGACTAGACTATAGTCCAGTCTATAGACTAGACTATAGTCTAGACTAGACTATAGTCCAGACTATAGACTAGACTATAGTCCAGACTATAGACTAGACTATAGTCCAGACTATAGACTAGACTATAGTCCAGACTATAGACTAGACTATAGTCCAGACTATAGACTAGACTATAGTCCAGACTATAGACTAGACTATAGTCCAGACTATAGACTAGACTATAGTCCAGACTATAGACTAGACTATAGTCCAGACTATAGACTAGACTATAATCCAGACTATAGACTAGACTATAGTCCGGACTATAGACTAGACTATAGTCCAGACTATAGACTAGACTATAGTCCGGACTATAGACAAGACTATAGTCCAGACTATAGACTAGACTATAGTCCAGACTATAGACTAGACTATAGTCCAGACTATAGACTAGACTATAGTCCAGACTATAGACTAGACTATAGTCCAGACTATAGACTAGACTATAATCCAGACTATAGACTAGACTATAGTCGAGACTATAGACTAGACTATAGTCCAGACTATAGACTAGACTATAGTCCAGACTATAGACTAGACTATAGTCCAGACTATAGACTAGACTATAGTCCAGATTATAGACTAGACTATAATCCAGACTATAGACTAGACTATAGTCCGGACTATAGACTAGACTATAGTCCAGACTATAGACTAGACTATAGTCCGGACTATAGACAAGACTATAGTCCAGACTATAGACTAGACTATAGTCCGGACTATAGACTAGACTATAGTCCAGACTATAGACTAGACTACAGTCCAAACAATAGACTAGACTATAGTCCAGACTATAGACCAGACTACAGGCCAGACTATAGACTAGACTACAGGCCAGACTAGACTATAGTCCAGACTATAGACTAGACTATAGTCGAGACTATAGACTAGACTATAGTCCAGACTATAGACTAGACTATAGTCCAGACTATAGACTAGACTATAGTCCAGACTATAGACTAGACTATAGTCCAGACTATAGACTAGACTATAGTCCAGGCTATAGACTAGACTACAGTCCAGACTATAGACTAGACTATAGTCCAGACTATAGACTAGACTACAGACCAGACTAGACTATAGTCCAGACTATAGACTAGACTATAGTTCAGACTATAGACTAGACTATAGTCCAGACTATAGAGTAGACTATAGTCCAGACTATAGACTAGACTATAGTCCAGACTCTAGACTAGATTATAGTCCAGACTATAGACTAGACTATAGTCCAGACTATAGACTAAATTATAGTCCAGACTATAGACTAGACTATAGTCCAGACTATAGACTAGACTATGGGCCAGACTATAGACTAGACTATAGTCCAGACTATAGTCCTGACTATAGACTAGACTATAGACTAGACTATAGTCCAGACTATAGACTAGACTATAGACTAGACTATAGTCCAGACTAAAGTCCAGATTATAGACTAAACTATAGACTATACTATAGTCCAGACTATAGACTAGACTATAGACTAGACTTAAGACTAGACTATAGACTAGACTATAGACTAGACTTTAGACTAGACTATAGACTAGACTATAGACTAGACTTTAGACTAGACTATAGACCAGACTATAGACTAGACTATAGTCCAGACTATAGACTAGACTATAGTCCAGACTATAGACTAGACTATAGTCCAGACTATAGACTAGACTATAGTCCAGACTATATGCTAGACTATAGTCCAGACTATAGACTAGACTATAGTCCAGACTATAGATTAGACTATAGTCCAGACTATAGACTTAATTATAGTCCAGACTAGAGACTAGACTATAGACTAGTCTATAGTCTAGATTACAGACTAGTCTATAATTCCTACTATAGACATGACCATGGACTAAACTAGACTATAGTCTCGACTATAGACTTTACTTCATTAAAGACTAAAATTTAGTCTTGTTTCTAGAATACACTTAAGTCAGTTATGCACAGAATTTCTTTTTATTAATTAATATTTCTTTCATACTAATTACGTTGCCATTCACCTTTCTAATTAGTATTTTACATGATTTCACCTGTTTTTATTACACGTATGTTGTTCAATATAATAAAAATTATGCAAATTTTTATTACAAAATTTTTTCATACATACGATTAAGAAAGAAACATAAAATAAATTAACACAGACGCCTACAAATTGCTAACTAACGTATAAAACAAAAAAAAATCCAAATTAAATCATAAAAATTATTGTTAACAACACGTTATGCCATACTCCTGTGAGTGACCCCCTTACCCAAAACTAAAAACACACATTCACATACTCATTTATACACATGTCCTTTGCATATAACACGTGCCTATACGTAGGTAACGTAGGACTAAATTGCTTGCAGTATAATGAGTCTTTATGTGTGTGTATGTTAATTTTCTTTCCTAATGACCTTTGACTTTACATCCGTTTCAGTTGACCCGCTATGACTTTCTCTCACATGGCCACAAAAAATTATAATAAACACTCTTGTTTAAGTTAGATTATGACTTGACATTTTTCTTGCTTGTTTTTATTTTTCTTTTTGGAGGTTTTCGTCCCTTTGGTACCCTAAACTTTTGGAAATTTCATGTTTTCTTTTTTGTTTTTTTTTGGTCAAGATTGATAATTATTCAAATTAGGCTTTAACATGGTTTTTTGTTTTTGGACCTCAAATGAGCTTGTGTTTTGAGTGTGTGGCATATTAAAAAGTCATTTGGTTTGTAAAGACTTTCATAAGTTTTGTTTTTGCATTCGATTTTGGCTGTAGTTTAGCATTTTGGTCAACGGAAGTTTAACACATACCGGAAATGCGTGCCTGCTTAAGTGTATGTTTAATATGCGTATTACGGTAATATACAGACTTTTATAGTTTTTCAGTTTCGTCATTAATATTTATTATACTCGTATGTTTATGCGTATAAAATTTGAATTTAAGGATTAATCATTAATAAATGTCAGGACACAAAGCGTATGGATAAATAAGGTTGGAAATAAAAATTAATGAACATAACAAATTTTCAATAAATTTTTTCTATAAAAAATCTTTCTGATTTCAGAGGAAATTTCTATGAAAAACCTCACAGACCTTCAAAAGAGAAATTTCTATAGAAAATCTCTCCGATTCCAAAATCTTTCTGAATTTTGGGAAATTTTTTATAGAAAAACCTAAAATTTTTGGAAAAAATTTCATCTTCATTCTGATTTCAAAAGCAAATTTCCCGACTTTATAGAAATCTAGAGAGAGATTTATTGGAATTATTTGCTGGGTTATTCTAAATATATTATTGAATGCAAAATACACTCAATTTTGAATATTCATACAAATCCTAATGCCTTCCTTGCTTCTTTTTGAACGGCATCATTAATTTTTAGAGCTTAAACAGATGACATGTAAGATACATAATAACAACAACAAAAATAACTAATATACTTTTTTTTGGAATAGTCCTAAATCCTACTGAAGTTAAACAGCAGCAAGGAAACTCTATATAGAATATTTTTTATAAATTTTGGAGGCGTTTGTTTGGTGTTTTTTTAGGCATCATACAATTTGCGCAGGGTTTGTGTCATATCATTTTCAAACATTAAAAATCATCAACAAGACGAAAAAGGGATCTTTTAAGGTTATTTAAGGCAGTTACTTTCTTTTGTCCGTTTTTGGTTCAATTAAATTTTTTATTTTATTTTTATTAAATGTTTTTTCCATGTAAGGATTTACGTTTCGTAATCAGGACTACAGTCTAGTTTATAGTGGAGACTATAGTTTGTTACAGACTAGTCTATAAACGAAAATATTGTCGGGATTATAGGTTAGTCCATTGTTAGGGCTATAGCTCAGTTTATAATCGAGACTAAAGTCTAGTCTATAGTCAGGACTGTAATCCAAACTATATTCTATACTACAGCCGGAACTGTGGTCTAGTCTGTCGACGACTCTACAGTCTAGTATGTAGTTAGTATGGTCCTTAGTCTGAACTAAGGTGTCTAGTCTATAGTCTAGTCCATAGTTTAGTCTATAGTCAAGCCTTGTTTTAGTCTATACTGTAGTCTACAGTCTAGTATATAGTCTAGTCTACAGTCTAGACTACCATCTAGTCTACAGTCTAGTCTATAGTTTAGTCTGTAGTCCAATATCTAGTCTTGTCGATAGCATAGTCTATAGTCTAATTTATAGTCTAGTCTATAATCTAGTTTACCTTTTAGTCTATAGTGTGGTCTATAATCTAATTTATAGTTTAGTCTATTGTTCAGTTAAGAATATACCATCTAGGACACACTCTAGTCTATGGTGTTGTCGATAATGTTGTCTATAGCCTAGTCTATAATCTACTCTATTCGTAGTCTGGTCTATAGTCTAGTTTATCTTCTAGTCTATAGTGTAGTCTATAACCTAATTTATAGTTTAGTCCATTGTTCAGTTCAGAGTATACCATCTAGGCCACAGTCTAGTCTATAGTGTAGTTTATAATAGTGTTAATAGTCTAGTCTATAATCTAGTCTATATTCTAGTGTATAGTATAGTTTGTAGTCTAGTCTATAATTTAGTCTATAGGCTAGTCTACAGTATAGTTTATAGTGTAGTCTATAGTCTAGTCTATAGTGTAGTCTAGTCTAGTCTATAGTCTAGTCTATAGTCTAGTCTATAGTCTAGTCTATAGTCTAGTCTATAGTCTAGTCTATAGTCTAGTCTATAGTCTAGTCTATAGTCTAGTCTATAGTCTAGTCTATAGTCTAGTCTATAGTCTAGTCTATAGTCTAGTCTATAGTGTAGTCTATAGTCTAGTGTATAGTCTAGTCTATAATCTAGTCTATAGTCTAGTCTATAATCTAGTCTATAGTCTGGTCTATAGTCTAGTGTATAGTCTAGTCTATAATCTAGTCTATAGTCTAGTCTATAATCTAGTCTATAGTCTAGTCTATAGTCTAGTCTATAATCTAGTCTATAGTCTAGTCTATAATCTAGTCTATAGTCTAGTCTATAGTCTAGTCTAGTCTAGTCTATAGTCTATAGTCTAGTCTATAGTCTAGTCTATAGTCTAGTCTATAGTCTAGTCTATAGTCTAGTCTATAGTCTAGTCTATAGTCTAGTCTATAGTCTAGTCTATAGTCTAATCTATAGTCTAATCTATAGTCTAGTCTATAGTCTAGTCTATGTATAGTCTATAGTCTAGTATAGTCTAGTCTATAGTCTAGTCTATAGTCTAGTCTATAGTCTAGTCTATAGTCTAGTCTATAGTCTAGTCTATAGTCTAGTCTATAGTCTAGTCTATAGTCTAGTCTATAGTCTAGTCTATAGTCTAGTCTATAGTCTAGTCTATAGTCTAGTCTATAGTCTAGTCTATAGTCTAGTCTATAGTCTAGTCTATAGTCTAGTCTATAGTCTAGTCTATAGTCTAGTCTATAGTCTAGTCTATAGTCTAGTCTATAGTCTAGTCTATAGTCTAGTCTATAGTCTAGTCTATAGTCTAGTCTATAGTCTAGTCTATAGTCTAGTCTATAGTCTAGTCTATAGTCTAGTCTATAGTCTAGTCTATAGTCTAGTCTATAGTCAAGTCTATAGTCTAGTCTATAGTCTAGTCTATAGTCTAGTCTATAGTCTAGTCTATAGTCTAGTCTATAGTCTAGTCTATAGTCTAGTCTATAGTCTAGTCTATAGTCTAATCTATAGTCTAATCTATAGTCTAGTCTATAGTTAGTCTATAGTCTATAGTCTAGTCTATAGTCTAGTCTATAGTCTAGTCTATAGTCTAGTCTATAGTCTAGTCTATAGTCTAGTCTATAGTCTAGTCTATAGTCTAGTCTATAGTCTAGTCTATAGTCTAGTCTATAGTCTAGTCTATAGTCTAGTCTATAGTCTAGTCTATAGTCTAGTCTATAGTCTAGTCTATAGTCTAGTCTATAGTCTAGTCTAGTCTATAGTCTAGTCTATAGTCTAGTCTATAGTCTAGTCTATAGTCAAGTCTATAGTCTAGTCTATAGTCTAGTCTATAGTCTAGTCTATAGGCTAGTCTATAGTCTAGTCTATAGTCTAGTCTATAGTCTAGTCTATAGTCTAGTCTATAGTCTAGTCTATAGTCTAGTCTATAGTCTAGTCTATAGTCTAATCTATAGTCTAATCTATAGTCTAGTCTATAGTCTAGTCTATAGTCTAGTCTATAGTCTAGTCTATAGTCTAGTCTATAGTCTAGTCTATAGTCTAGTCTATAGTCTAGTCTATAGTCTAGTCTATAGTCTAGTCTATAGTCTAGTCTATAGTCTAGTCTATAGTCTAGTCTATAGTCAGTCTATAGTCTAGTCTATAGTCTAGTCTATAGTCTAGTCTATAGTCTAGTCTATAGTCTAGTCTATAGTCTAGTCTATAGTCTAGTCTATAGTCTAGTCTATAGTCTAGTCTATAGTCTAGTCTATAGTCTAGTCTATAGTCTAGTCTATAGTCTAGTCTATAGTCTAGTCTATAGTCTAGTCTATAGTCTAGTCAATAGTCTAGTCTATAGTCTAGTCTATAGTCTAGTCTATAGTCTAGTCTATAGTCTAGTCTATAGTCTAGTCTAAAATCTAGTCTATAGTCTGGTCTATATAGTCTAGTCTATAGTCTGGTCTATGGTCTAGTCTATAGTCTAGTCTATAGTCTAGTCTGTAGTTTGGTCTATGGTCTAGGCTATAGTCTAGTCTTTAGTCTAGTCTGTAGTCTAGTCTGTAGTCTAGTATATAGTCTAGTCTATAGTATAGTCTATAGTCTAGTCTATAGTCTAGTCTGTAGTCTAGTCTATAGTATTATCTATAGTCTAGTCTATAGTCTAGTCTATATAGTCTAGTCTATAGTCTAGTCTATGGTCTAGTCTATAGTCTAGTATTTAGTCTTGTCTATAGTTTGTTATATAGTCTAGTCTATAGATTAGTCTACAGTCTAGTCAAAAGTCTAATCTATAGTCTATAGTCGATACGTTTGGTATGGTCTAATCTATAGCCTAGTCCAGAGCCTAGTGTATAGGCTGGACTATAGTTGAGTCTATAGCCTGGACTAAGTGAATGTTTTGCAGAATCATATATAGTCCTTTGAGTCCTTCTTCCTGTTCATATCTGAATACAAATTTGTTTATTACTTGTCGTCATTAAATGTTTTGTTTGTTGGGATTTATAAAATGTTCGTCCTTTTTGTTGTCTGTTTCCTATATAGTTGGTGCTTAAAGGATCAATACATTGATGAATATTAATGAATTTTATAGAAATTCGTTGAACATTGTTCTTTACCATTTTGCCACCGTCAGTGAACTGTACTTTTTCTTCTTTATTCCGAATTTTCAGTGAATAAACTTTGTATGTTAAAATTCTAATATACACACGTACTAGATGGCTGGATGGTTGGCTGACTGGCAGTGCTACAAACTAATTTGCATAATTATTTACCAATGCTAAAGCAGCATTAGGTTTGTAAAAAGCAAGAAAGGGAAGTTTACATTTTAGAAGAAAAAAAAAAACTTTTAAAATGTTCGTCCCTCATGCGTAAATATGTACGCACATACGTTACTTTTTCCCAATGTAGTTTTAACAGGATTTTTTGATTTCTTTAAAGAAAAATCCTTAAAATTTAATGTTTCCTTTTTTTCGCTTTAGAGCCTGTTAATTTCTATAGATTTTGTATTAAAAACCAGACATATTCTTATTTATTACAAGAATTGTAGTTGAACTAAATGCTGATGGTGTTTAGACATCAACATTGATATCCTTACTGGGGATTATCAGTAAAATAACAGGCCTAACCATTAGCTTTATATGTTTTATGCGTAAAGACAGTGGGCTCAAACTAATTAATAAAATAAATAAAAATATATACAAACCTTGGAACCAGTAGTAGTAAAAGTAATTGAGTTTTTAACCTAAATCAGGACAAACATTGCAATTTATCCAAGAAGCCAAACTGCTTGAAACAATTTTTACTTAAAAGTCAAACCAAATCAAACATAATATCTCCCACTGTCCGATCAACGCATACTCTTACAGTCTGTTGACGACAAGGGACACATTATTTTAATTTTTTTCTACTATTTTACGTTTAAATATTCTTCCAGCATTAATGATTACGAGTATTTTTTTATTTCTACTCGAAACCAAAAAAATATAAAACATATACATTTTTCTCTTAAAAAATAGAGGGTAGAAAAGAAAAAATCATATAATTTATACCCCAAAACTGAGGAACAAAAACTAGGAAGTGAAAAAAGTGATTATGCAGCTACACATCATCATACACTTGGGCCATAAAAATTTTAAAACCAAGAAAATATCAATAAGAAAACATCAGGTGTAGACGATTTTAATGCAGGCTATTTGAAGGCTATAGTCTAGTCGTTAGTCTAGCCTATAGTCTAGTCTATAGTCTAGTCTATAGTCTAGTCTATAGTCTAGTCTATAGTCTAGTCTATAGTGTAGTCTATAGTCTAGTGTATAGTCTAGTCTATAATCTAGTCTATAGTCTAGTCTATAATCTAGTCTATAGTCTGGTCTATAGTCTAGTGTATAGTCTAGTCTATAATCTAGTCTATAGTCTAGTCTATAATCTAGTCTATAGTCTAGTCTATAGTCTAGTCTATAGTCTATTCTATAGTCTAGTCTATAGTCTAGTCTATAAACTAGTCTATAGTCTAGTCTACAGTCTAATCTATAGTCTAGTCTATAGTCCAGTCTATAGTCTAGTCTATAGTCTAGTCTATAGTCTAGTCTATAGTCTAGTCTATAGTCTATTCTATAGTCTAGTCTATAGTCTAGTCTATAGTCTAATCTATAGTCTAGCTTATAGTCTAGTCTATAGTCTAGTCTATAGTCTAGTCTATAGTCTAGTCTATAGTCTAGTCTATAGTCTAGTCTATAGTCTAGTCTATAGTCTAGTCTATAGTCTAGTCTATAGTCTAGTCTATAGTCTAGTCTATAGTCTAGTCTATAGTCTAGTCTATAGTCTAGTCTATAGTCTAGTCTATAGTCTAGTCTATAGTCTAGTCTATAGTCTAGTCTATAGTCTAGTCTATAGTCTAGTCTATAGTCTAGTCTATAGTCTAGTCTATAGTCTAGTCTATAGTCTAGTCTATATTCTAGTCTATAGTCTAGTCTATAGTCTAGTCTATAGTCTAGTCTATAGTCTATTCTATAGTCTAGTCTATAGTCTAGTCTATAAACTAGTCTATAGTCTAGTCTACAGTCTAATCTATAGTCTAGTCTATAGTCCAGTCTATAGTCTAGTCTATAGTCTAGTCTATAGTCTATTCTATAGTCTAGTCTATAGTCTAGTCTATAGTCTAATCTATAGTCTAGCTTATAGTCTAGTCTATAGTCTAGTCTATAGTCTAGTCTATAGTCTAGTCTATAGTCTAGTCTATAGTCTAGTCTATAGTCTAGTCTATAGTCTAGTCTATAGTCTAGTCTATAGTCTAGTCTATAGTCTAGTCTATAGTCTAGTCTATAGTCTAGTCTATAGTCTAGTCTATAGTCTAGTCTATAGTCTAGTCTATAGTCTAGTCTATAGTCTAGTCTATAGTCTAGTCTATAGTCTATTCTATAGTCTAGTCTATAGTTTAGTCTATAGTCTAGTCTATAGTCTAGTCTATAGTCTAGTCTATAGTCTAGTCTATAGTCTAGTCTATAGTCTAGTCTATAGTCTAGTCTATAGTCTAGTCTATAGTCTAGTCTATAGTCTAGTCTATAGTCTAGTCTATAGTCTAGTCTATAGTCTAGTCTATAGTCTAGTCTATAGTCTAGTCTATAGTCTAGTCTATAGTCTAGTCTATAGTCTAGTCTATAGTCTAGTCTATAGTCTACGTCTATAGTCTAGTCTATAGTCTAGTCTATAGTCTAGTCTATAGTCTAGTCTAGTATAGTCTAGTCTATAGTCTGTATAGTCTATTCTATAGTCTAGTCTATAGTCTAGTCTATAAACTAGTCTATAGTCTAGTCTACAGTCTAATCTATAGTCTAGTCTATAGTCAGTCTATAGTCTAGTCTATTCGTCTATGTCCTAGTCTATAGTCTAGTCTATAGGTCTAGTCTATAGTCTATTCATAGTCTAGTCTATAGTCTGTCTATAGTCTAGTCTATAGTCTAGTCTATAGTCTAGTCTATAGTCTAGTCTATAGTCTAGTCTATAGTCTAGTCTATAGTCTAGTCTATAGTCTATAGTCTAGTCTATAGTCTAGTCTATAGTCTAGTCTATAGTCTAGTCTATAGTTAGTCTATAGTCTAGTCTATAGTCTCTAGTCTATAGTCTAGTCTATAGTCTATTCTATAGGCTAGTCTATAGTTTAGTCTATAGTCTATACTATAGTCTAGTCTATAGTCTAGTGTATAGTCTATAGTCCATTCTATAGTCTATAGTCTAATCTATAGTCTAGTCTATAGTCTATTCTATAGTCTAGTCTATAGTCTAGTCTATAGTCTAGTCTATAGTCTAGTCTATAGTCTAGTCTATAGTCTAGTCTATAGTCTAGTCTATTAGTCTAGTCTATAGTCTAGTCTATAGTCTAGTCTATAGTCTAGTCTATAGTCTAGTCTATAGTCTAGTCTATAGTCTAGTCTATAGTCTAGTCTATAGTCTAGTCTATAGTCTAGTCTATAGTCTAGTCTATAGTCTAGTCTATAGTCTAGTCTATAGTCTAGTCTATAGTCTAGTCTATAGTCTAGTCTATAGTCTAGTCTATAGTCTAGTCTATAGTCTAGTCTATAGTCTTGTCTATAGTCTAGTCTATAGTCTAGTCTATAGTCTAGTCTATAGTCTAGTCTATAGTCTAGTCTATAGTCTAGTCTATAGTCTAGTCTATAGTCTAGTCTATAGTCTAGTCTATAGTCTAGTCTATAGTCTAGTCTATAGTCTAGATAGTCTAGTCTATAGTCTAGTCTATAGTCTAGTCTATAGTCTAGTCTATAGTCTAGTCTATAGTCTAGTCTATAGTCTAGTCTATAGTCTAGTCTATAGTCTAGTCTATAGTCTAGTCTATAGTCTAGTCTATAGTCTAGTCTATAGTCTAGTCTATAGTCTAGTCTATAGTCTAGTCTATATTCTAGTCTATAGTCTAGTCTATAGTCTAGTCTATAGTCTAGTCTATAGTCTATTCTATAGTCTAGTCTATAGTCTAGTCTATAAACTAGTCTAGTCTAGTCTACAGTCTAATCTATAGTCTAGTCTATAGTCCAGTCTATGTCTAGTCTATAGTCCAGTCTATAGTCTAGTCTATAGTCTAGTCTATAGTCTATTCTATAGTCTAGTCTATAGTCTAGTCTATAGTCTAGTCTATAGTCTAGTCTATAGTCTAGTCTATAGTCTAGTCTATAGTCTGAGTCTATAGTCTAGTCTATAGTCTAGTCTATAGTCTAGTCTATAGTCTAGTCTATAGTATAGTCTATAGTCTAGTCTATAGTCTAGTCCTATAGTCTAGTCTATAGTCTAGTCTATAGTCTAGTCTATAGTCTAGTCTATAGTCTATTCTATAGTCTAGTCTATAGTTTAGTCTATAGTCTATACTATAGTCTAGTCTATAGTCTAGTGTATAGTCTATAGTCCATTCTATAGTCTATAGTCTATAGTCTAATCTATAGTCTAGTCTATAGTCTATTCTAATAGTCTAGTCTAGTAGTCTATAGTCTAGTCTATAGTCTAGTCTATAGTCTAGTCTATAGTCTAGGTCTATAGTCTAGTCTATAGTCTAGTCTATAGTCTAGTCTATAGTCTAGTCTATAGTCTAGTCTATAGTCTAGTCTATAGTCTAGTCTATAGTCTAGTCTATAGTCTAGTCTATAGTCTAGTCTATAGTCTAGTCTATAGTCTAGTCTATAGTCTAGTCTATAGTCTAGTCTATAGTCTAGTCTATAGTCTAGTCTATAGTCTAGTCTCTAGTCTAGTCTATAGTCTAGTCTATAGTCTAGTCTATAGTCTAGTCTATAGTCTAGTCTATAGTCTAGTCTATAGTCTAGGCTATAGTCTAGTCTATAGTCTAGTCTATAGTCTAGTCTATAGTCTAGTCTATAGTCTAGTCTATAGTGTAGTCTATAGTCTAGTCTATAGTCTAGTCTATAGTCTAGTCTATAGTCTAGTCTATAGTCTATTCTATAGTCTAGTCTATAGTCCAGTCTATAGTCTATTCTATAGTCTATAGTCTAGTCTATAGTGTAGTCTATAGTCTAGTCTAGTCTATAGTCTAGTCTATAGTCTAGTCTATAGTCTAGTCTATAGTCTAGACTATAGTCTAGTCTATAGTCTAGTCTATAGTCTATTCTATAGTCTAATCTATAGTCTAGTCTATAGTCTAATCTAAGTCTAGTCTATAGTCTAGTCTATAGTCTAGTCTATAGTCTAGTCTATAGTCTAGTCTTTAGTCTAGTCTATAGTCTAGTCTATAGTCTAGTCTATAGTCTATTCTATAGTCTAGTCTATAGTCTAGTCTATAGTCTTTTCTATAGTCTATTCTATAGTCTAGTCTATAGTCTAGTCTATAGTCTATTCTATAAGTCTAGTCTATAGTCTAGCCTATAGTCTAGTGTATAGTCTATAGTCCATTCTGTAGTCTAGTCTATAGTCCATTCTGTAGTCTAGTCTATAGTCTAGTCTATAGTCTAATCTATAGTCTAGTCTATAGTCTAGTCTATAGTCTAGTCTATAGTCTAGTCTATAGTCTAGTCTATAGTCTAGTCTATAGTCTATAGTTAGTCTATAGTCTAGTCTATAGTCTAGTCTATAGTCTAGCCTATAGTCTATTCTATAGTCTAGTCTATTAGTCTAGTCTATAGTCTATAAGTCCATTCTATAGTCTAGTCTATGTATGAGTGCTAACTAACTTTGAAAATGCACAATTTGTGTAAATAGGATTTGGCGCCGTAAAACAATTATTTTATTTTTAATTTCTTATTTTTATAAATAAAAGTAATAAAGCGTACTGCATAGATTCCACCATCAATTCTTGAAAATCTTTAGCCTTGAACGACTTTCGGCCGCTTCCATTACATAACCGTTATGCGTTATGTAACACGATCCACACGGGCCTTTAAAGAAAAGTAAGTTATTTATTT